>NC_045541.1:5529430-5696930 GCF_009769535.1 Thamnophis elegans | reverse complement strand
GGGTTTCTGTCTGGATGGACTCTTGTGACGAGCCTAATGACAGAGAGTGGAAGTGTGACCTTCCTCCCACACTTGGGCATACCAGGGGTTGTGACTTTAAGTATATACCTCCCACCCTGGCTGGCTGATAAAAGGAGTCGTTCTCTGTAGCTCAAATGGTTAACTCCCTGCCTGGGAGGCAATAGAGCACAGGTTCGAATCCCAGTAAGGATATGGCTAGCTGATGAGAGCTAAATAGCTTGAAATAGATCTATACTAGTCTTCCTTTATTTATTTATCAGCACAAATAAAAACACAAATATAACAAAGGCAACAGTAAAAATATTGGGTTTCTGTCTGGATGGACTCTTGTGACGAGCCTAATGACAGAGAGTGGAAGTGTGACCTTCCTCCCACACTTGGGCATACCAGGGGTTGTGACTTTAAGTATATACCTCCCACCCTGGCTGGCTGATAAAAGGAGTCGTTCTCTGTAGCTCAAATGGTTAACTCCCTGCCTGGGAGGCAATAGAGCACAGGTTCGAATCCCAGTAAGGATATGGCTAGCTGATGAGAGCTAAATAGCTTGAAATAGATCTATACTAGTCTTCCTTTATTTATTTATCAGCACAAATAAAAACACAAATATAACAAAGGCAACAGTAAAAATATTGGGTTTCTGTCTGGATGGACTCTTGTGACGAGCCTAATGACAGAGAGTGGAAGTGTGACCTTCCTCCCACACTTGGGCATACCAGGGGTTGTGACTTTAAGTATATACCTCCCACCCTGGCTGGCTGATAAAAGGAGTCGTTCTCTGTAGCTCAAATGGTTAACTCCCTGCCTGGGAGGCAATAGAGCACAGGTTCGAATCCCAGTAAGGATATGGCTAGCTGATGAGAGCTAAATAGCTTGAAATAGATCTATACTAGTCTTCCTTTATTTATTTATCAGCACAAATAAAAACACAAATATAACAAAGGCAACAGTAAAAATATTGGGTTTCTGTCTGGATGGACTCTTGTGACGAGCCTAATGACAGAGAGTGGAAGTGTGACCTTCCTCCCACACTTGGGCATACCAGGGGTTGTGACTTTAAGTATATACCTCCCACCCTGGCTGGCTGATAAAAGGAGTCGTTCTCTGTAGCTCAAATGGTTAACTCCCTGCCTGGGAGGCAATAGAGCACAGGTTCGAATCCCAGTAAGGATATGGCTAGCTGATGAGAGCTAAATAGCTTGAAATAGATCTATACTAGTCTTCCTTTATTTATTTATCAGCACAAATAAAAACACAAATATAACAAAGGCAACAGTAAAAATATTGGGTTTCTGTCTGGATGGACTCTTGTGACGAGCCTAATGACAGAGAGTGGAAGTGTGACCTTCCTCCCACACTTGGGCATACCAGGGGTTGTGACTTTAAGTATATACCTCCCACCCTGGCTGGCTGATAAAAGGAGTCGTTCTCTGTAGCTCAAATGGTTAACTCCCTGCCTGGGAGGCAATAGAGCACAGGTTCGAATCCCAGTAAGGATATGGCTAGCTGATGAGAGCTAAATAGCTTGAAATAGATCTATACTAGTCTTCCTTTATTTATTTATCAGCACAAATAAAAACACATATATATATATATATATATATATATATATATATATATATATATATATATATATATATATATATAGAGAGAGAGAGAGAGAGAGAGAGAGAGAGAGAGAGAGAGAGAAAGAGAGAGAGAGAGAGAGAGAGAGAGAAGTGATCTTCCTCCCATTTTGGGGCATACCGGGGGTTGTAAAAATCTAATATATATATATTATTTAAAGTCACAACCCCTGGTATGCCCCAATTATGGGAGGAAGCTAACTGCTTCCATTCTCTGTCCATATATATATCAGATGTTAAATACATGGATTTGATTATACCTGGAAAAAAATCTGGCAGCAGCAGGATCTGCAAGATCTCACCGCTTTAGTCAGAATAATGAAAGCAATATTTCAGTGTCATATTGCAAGCTCCTCCCCCAATGGGGTATGTGTGTGATTTTGTGACAAATGTAGAAAACGAGTGAGGCTTTCATCACACTGCTGCCTTCATCAATCTGAACCCTTCCATTGCCTCCCCTGTGGGTTCAACTGCCTGACAGCAAGTACAGATTATATGCTAACAGATGTATTTAATCTGGAAAGGCAGCCTTGAGAGTGATTATGAGCAACCACAGACACAAGGTATTGCGGTATTTTTTTAATTCTCCTTTTCTTTCTGTTTCTTTTTTTTGGCGTAACATCCTACATATTGAATTGTTCATTGTTTGAAAGTTTGGAAGCTCTTTTCTTTTAACGTTAAGATGGAATGGTATTCATCTTGTGTCAGATGGTAGACTAGATCGAACAAATCTCTTTCAGAATTCTTCAGAATGAAGACGTCTCCAAGTTTGCTCATTTCCCCCCCCCAAAAGTTTCAGATAACAATTTGCAGTTAAAAATAATAGAATCCATGAAAGGTCTTGCATAATTGTAAGTGGCAGTGGTTCGAAAGCCTGATGTACTAAGCTATCAGCCTCAGAACTCAGCAGTCAATCAAGCAAGCAGTTCTCCCCGACTTGCTACCCCTACTCAAGGAGCAGGTGACTGTCACGGCCAGGAATGCCTTCGTACAGCTATGAATTATGCACTGGGTTACGCATAACTGGACCAATGTGCCCTTTCTCACAGTCACCCACACCCAGATCACCTCCCATCTGGAGGTTTGTAATGTGTTCTACATGGGACTGCCTTTGAAGAGTAATTGGAAGCTTCAGTTGGTTCAGAATTGTATTTTTATTACTTTCCGACGGCTTGTATCTGGAGTAAACTCTAAACTACCCCTGTTGCAACCAAATATCAAGGAAAACATCACTTGTTTCTATTTTCTGGAGTGTCCCTACATTGGTGAAGTCCTTTGCCTTCCTTTCTGCTAGGCACAAAAGAACAGGACCACAACTGAAATTCCAGTTAAACTGATTTATTACCACCCAGGTAGAATCTACTCTGGTGTTAGATAAGATTCAATGGAATTCACAAGGGTTAAGCTTAGTCCATTTGTGACTATGTAGAGACTCTAGGCTGCTGTCTCTTTTGACTCCACCCTCAGGTTCTGCCACGTTTTCACTTACTGCTTTCTTTATAATTAACTGCAATGCTAAATATCAGTAAATCACTTGTCGATCGAGCCAGTGCATTTGCTCAGTCTGAAACAGGGCACTAATGGGAAAAAAAACTTTATTATTTGTCAATTCCTAAACATATTGGGCATATAATTACCTTGTTTTTTTTTCCTTTTTATATTTTTTAAAAAAACAAAATCATATGAGATTCTCTTGCAGTTGAATGCCCTTGAGCTTTGATTAAAGCCAATCTTGAATGGAAGGTTTGTGTGCTGACAATTCTCTTCATTCACATTGATCAAAATCTAAAAAGATTAGAGGCAGGCTAATACGATCCCTATTTTCAAAAAGACAAAAAGAAAATAGGCCTTTGAGTTTACTGAGTACCTCAAGCAATTGTATGCAAAAAGATTCACTGTTACAGGAACTGGGCATGGCTAGTCTAGTGAAGAGAAGGACCATGATAGCAGTGTTCCAATATTTGAGGGGCTGCCACAGAGAGGAGGGGGTCAAGCTATTTTCCAAAGCACCTGAAGTCTAGACAAGGAATAATGTCGAGCCGAGGTGGCGCAGTGGTTAAATGCAGCACTGCAGGCTACTTCAGCTGACTGCAGTTCGGCTGTTCAAATCTCACCGGCTCAGGGTTGACTCAGCCTTTCATCCTTCCGAGGTGGGTAAAATGAGGACCCAGACTGTGGGGGCAATATGCTGACTCTGTAAACCGCTTAGAGAGGGCTGAAAGCCCTATGAAGCGGTATATAAGTCTAACTGCTATTGCTATAATGGATGACAAGGAGAGATTCAACCTGGAAATAAGGAGAAATTTTCTGACAGTGAGAATAATCAACCAGTGGAACAGAAGTTGCCTTCAGAAGTTGTGGGAGCTTGATCACTGGAAGCTTTCAAGAAGAGACTGGACTGCCATCTGTCAGAAATGATGTAGGGTTTCCTGGGGTTGGACTAAATGACCTACAAGTTCCCTTCCAACTCTGTTATTCTGTTATACTTCATATGGCTCAGACATTCATACTGCATTAAGCTGGCAGGATTTAGGATTGATTAAGTGATAATTGATTACTTTCTCAATATATCATTAAAACAGCTCATTTTTTGGTTGCCTATTAATTTTATAATGCAGTGCTGCCTAATCCACTGGATATATAGTCTAAATTATCAAAATTGCATGTTGGAGTTCAAAAATATATTGATGATGTGTAATTCCTGTTGAATCAATAGAAGTAGAAATGCAATATAGAATACTGTCTAAATAATTGAACTTTAAATCTTAAAGCTTTTGTATTTTGATGGCTAATTGGACAATTGTGGTTTCTATTTTTTTTAATTTTGCTAGGTATTTTATTGTATTATTGTTGTACATATATTTATCAGAGGGATTAATGCTAAGCAATAGTACGAATAGTTTATTGAATTGATACATTCCTGTTACCTTATAAATAAAATAAAATAAAATAAAATACAGTACACAGTCTGGTTCCAAAATAAAATAGGAGGAAATAAATGATGAAATTCATATGTGGCAATACAAGGAGTCGGTAATCACATAAATGAATCTCCCTTACGGGGTACCCCAAATATTAAGAAATAAATAGAGCAGAATACGATCTCGTAGATGCATCCTAATGATTACATACAGAGAATAATTGCCTAACTTCCCTTTACTACTGAACATTCATATTACATCAAAAAATAATATTAAATGGAGGAAACCATTGATGTCATTTCTTCCATTGACCATTGTGGCATGGAACCAATATCCCAGGGATGTGGGCGGGAATAGGAACAGGCACCATCTTATTGTTGATACCATTTTTTTTTGTGATCCATTTCTGAATCAGAACCAACATCCTTAAGAACTAATTCACCTGAGAGTAACGGTAAAGTGGAGAACTAGTGTTCCCAGGCCAATGATAGCAGTTACATACTACAATGAAGTCTTAGCTTCTAAACCACCATGTGCATACCAAACAGTCTATTAATTCATGGGAGGGGGAGGAAGAAAATACAAATAAATTTAAACCATAGAAGATGTAAGAAGGAAAGTGGATGTAGATTGGATGGGAGCAGTCAATTCTTTTATGAGCTGTGGTGGTGCAGTAGTTAGAATGTAGTACTGCAGGCTAATTCTACTGATTGCCAGCAATTCGATTCTCAAGCTCAAGGTTGACTCAACCTTCCATCTTTCTGAGGTCGGTAAAACGAGGACCCAAATTGTTGGGGACAATATACTGTAAACTTAGAGCTTAGAGAGGGCTGTAAATCACCGTGAAGTGGTACATAACTCTAAATTATATTATGAGATAATATAATATAATCGGATTATGAGCCGAGGTGGCGCAGTGGTTAGGGTGGAGTAATGCAGGCCACTTTAGCTAACTGTGATCTGCAGTTCAGCGGTTCAAATCTCACCGGCTCAAGGTCGACTCAGCCTTCCATCCTTCCGACGTAGGTGAAATGAGGACCTAGACTGTGGGGGCAAATTGCTGACTCAATTTGCTAAAAAAAAAATGTAAACCGCTTAGAGAGGGCTGAAAGCCCTATGAAGTGGTATATAAGTCTAATAAATAAATAAATAAATGCCATTGTTATTGCCATTGATTTCATTTTTGTCTGCAGTAAAATTATTATCTACATGAATCATATCTGTAGACTCTCCCCATACTTCTTTCATACAAAGAAGGTTGAGAGACCCAGACTATGGCCTTGATGTCCTTACAATAGAATAATTTGCATTGATTGTTACCTTGGAGGGGGGCTCCAGTGAAGCTAGCAAAATAATTGTCTATCAATTCCTGACATCATGGGTAAAGAGACTGTAGGTCTCATGTAACGGAAAGAAACAACTGTTGAAACCTCCCCTCTGAGAAAGGAGATAATCATAAGGCAGAAATAGTTAAATCTGATCAACTCTTAAATTCAGAGAAATTAATAGGAGGCCAAGCAAGAACTGATAACATGCTAGAAAATCAATGCTTTTGGCCACAGATCCATCAAATGATGAAATCAATAGCTGACTCAATTTTTCCGTTTGTACATTATTAAGCTGTTGTGACTCAGCAGACGTTCTCCTGTGAGACGTTTCAGGATGCAAGATTAACAATGCAGCTGGGGCTCGTTAGTGGCGTCTTCTGGTGATAAAAGGACGGATGGTGCCACGCCCTGGTTGCAGGAGTCAACGTTCAACGTTCATTGATCCTAGGTCGTGGTTTATTTGTGAGAGACACTTGGAGAAGTGATTTGTTTTCTGTAACCCTGATTCAAGGAGACACTTGGAGAAGTGCATTGCTTTGTAAGAGTTTTGTTTTGCATTCTGTTATCTTGTCAGAGACTGTATTTATGTTTATTTTTGGGCTCGCAGCCAGTCAGAGCCGAGGACTGATAAAGAGAGTTCCTTTTAAGTTTGTCTGCCTGTCGTCTGTTAACGAGCGAGGAAGGGGGGGACAGAACATTAAGCATATACCCGAGGATCCTTCATCCTGTTTCCAGCATTATTAAAAGCATTAATGACCCATGGAAGAAGAAACCAATGTAAGCTACATGTTGAGGAGTAAAACTTTCTATTATAACACACACTGCCAAATTCTTTAGTGGTGAAGGCCACTCAAGGAAAATTGCAATGTTAAATCAGTAATGCAAGCTAGATACCGTGGGCACTTGAACCTCTACCATGACAGCTCTCCTCTTCAGAATTTCCAACCACCTGGTGCCCTTGGCAAGCTATCAACTGTTTCTGTGGAAGAAGAAATACCCGTTTTCATTGTTTTCCAACAGATAAGGAAGAGCTAGCCTTGATATTCAAGCAGAAGCTATTCGTTTCTCAGAACAACAGATAAATTTTGCCAGCTATGTAGCTGACTGTATTGCAAATTCAGTAGGAAGGAAAATAGCTTTGAGACAAAATACCTGGCTGAGGTAAGGCCTATTCTCAGCAATCTCTAACTGTACTGAGGACTATCCTTTTGATGGCGAGAATCTCTCCAAGTCATTTCTAGGTCACTTCCTAGTGGCACTTTAACTCTCAAACTTTCCACTTTGAAAAAATTTCAGTACTTAATTTCTTAGTTACCACTCTCGTGCTGAACTGAAATACTCTGTAAAAGTGGGCTCAGGGGCAGAATTAAGAAAAGAACAGGTAATCAAAATTCCAAGTTAAAAATTCATTACACATACATAATGTGAAATGAATATATTGGAAATAAACTACCTCTAGATGTGACTGTGTTCAATATGATTAACATCATTTCAGAAGCTAATTTAGTTCCACTGTCCCAATGTGTTTGTCAATACATTGTTGACATACAAGCATTACAACTTATTGGAATGGATCTGAAAATATCTTGTGGAATGTTGAATGTGATTGATTAATAGAAATATGAAAAGTTTCCAAGATTTATAAATCTTGTAATATATCAAGAGGGCAATGTTTTGATGCATAATGGTTAGGTCAATCTACTATATCTCTTTCCAAAACATGGTTTCCTAGTTTAATATGGTTGTTAGATGACATCATTAGTTTCCTCATTAATAAAATAAAATGTTCCTTAGTTTTCTAATCTATTTGTTCTTACTTTTCATTTTCTCCTTAGATTCTGGGTTTGGTACATTACTATTATTAACAGCTTCAATGACTGTTTATTAAAATAGATAGACAGACAGACTTGGCAGCAATGTAACATGAATATATTGAATGCCTTACGGGGAAATTAGAATTGAAAATAAACATTTTATGGACTGCTAAGACATATGAGAGATGTGAGCAACTCTGACAAGTGCTTATAGAAAACTCTTAATGAATGCATGATTGAATCAAATTCATTGTAAGCGGGCTAATGGTTCTTCAATGCTACTTCCTCATCTGTGAGACCCTTTGAACTGTAGACTCTTTTAATCCATATTCCGTTTCTTCAAATTTATGTCGTCATTGTGAATAATCTGTTGCAATGTCTCTAAGAGTGATCTCTTTTTCAAAAATAAAATAACGATTGGTATATCAATTGCTCTTTCTGCTAGGTATTTCAGACCTAGAGGTATAATCCTCTAATTTTAAATATGTAGTCACATAAAGGTAATTTTTTTACAACCTAAAATAATTTCAAAAAATTAACTCCTGTTATTTTGTCTTTTTTTCATGTTATTTCTCTTTATTCTATGAGTTAAGTGCTTTTTGCCCAGCAAATAAGAACTGAGCATTGGGGAGGTACATACCTCATGCCATCATTAATATGCATGTTTGGTTAATTGTTCTGACCCCCTCCTCCATCCAGTAACGAATGCCGAGACAAGCTTAACTGGAATGTCACAGCACTTTATTAGCAAGAAACAAAAACCTCGGTGGCTGAAAGCCAAGCATAACAAACAGATAAGAACCTTGGCAGCAACTCAGACTTCGACAGATAACAGCTTCTTCACCATTAGGAATGACATTGACTCCTGCAAAAGGGGCGTGTGCACAAGCATTCCTTTTATAGTCTTGAGAAGAGCCTAATTACCACCAGCTGAATGCAATTACCTCCTGTAACTGCACAACTGTTCCTTATGCCTATTAACTCTCCGGTGCCGGGCATCTAGGAACAACTCCCTTGGATCCTCCCCACTGCTGACATCCAGATCACACTCCCTTGTCTCCTCCCCACTGGTCCAAGGCTCAGGCACCTCCTGGTGGCCTACCAACCTCTCTGCGCCCTGCTCGGAGTCGGAACCCTGTCCAGGGTACTCCACATCCTCCAGAGCCGACTCATAGGGCCCCTCACTGTCGGAGTCTGGTGGCAGCTCCAACGGCCCCTGCTGGGCCACAACAGTTAATGCTGTCTGATGGCTTAATTAACATTTCAGATTCTCTTAAAAATGTAAGAATAAATGATGGCATCGTTCATTTTAAAAGATAACATAAAGGATCTACTAAAGATGGGAAAAAAGTGTGCTGGCCTCTTTTTACTTATCACATGTTTATCTTATTAAGGCAATGAGTGCCTAGGATATGGATGACAAAATATGGCAATTTCAGGGCAGGGCTTTTTAAATAATACACACAAGCGATGTCCCTTTATATGATGACATTAAGAATTGGAATACGGTGTTTAAAGTCTTATGCAATTGTGAAGTTTAAAGTCTTATGCAATTGTATGTGTTTACTCCGTTCCCACTCTGGGCAACCTAGAATACTGTGGGATCTTTCAAATTTCTAATTAAAAAAACCAATGTTCTAATTAAATCAGTACAAAGAGGTAACATTTAAACAATCAAACAAAGCAAAAGGCAGATGTTCCTAACCTGTCCTCTTTGTAGGTCATTTCAAAGCTTGGGACAGGGACAAATAGTGACCCAACAAATATACTTCTGACTGTGGGAGGATTGTGAAAAGGCATTTTCTAAAGAATTGAAAGTCCAGAAAAACACTTTAAGAAGAGCACAGTCTTGGAAATAGCCTGGTTCTAAGTGATGTCAGTGTTTATACATCATGAGTAGTACTTTGAATTGTTCCTGGAAATAGATCAGAATAATCTCTTCTCTACATCGCCTGGCCCTTAGCAATAATCTGGCTACAGGATTCTGTAGTTTCCAAACAAATTTCAAAGGCAGAACATTTTACTGAAATCCAAACAGAGCGTAATTAAGGCTCAGATCATTGTATTTAATTCTGACATCTCCAGTAACACACATACATAACAAATCTAGGAGTACATTGAATCTTCAGATGTGGGACTTCAAAGAAAGTATGATTGCACTGCAAATTTCACTCCCTGAGGTGACTTTTAGACTGACCAGGGAGATTTGTCTGGATTGCACTTCAGTTTAATTGCCTTTATCCAATTCATGGCCAACAACATAATGCATTGATTTAGAGTTTAAATAGTTTGTTTAGGTATATTTTCTGTGTAATAATGATACCAACTCCAACATTCTGGGCCAGTGGTTGTCAGATAATTTATGTTAGATTCCACCAAACGCTCTATAAAACAATCTTGTCCTACCATGACAAAAACAAGTAGATATATTTTCCAAGAGGACATGTTTATGCCTACAAATAATTTTATTGTTACATTCAAAAAGTATGGTTATACATAGCTGTTCTGACCCCCCCTCATCCTACACCAAAGCACGCCAAGACAAGGATACTGCAAGGATTTATTACCACACAGAGAGGACCTTGGCAGCAATCCAGCACAGACAAGACATTGGCAGCAATCCAGCACAGACTAACTTTGGCAGCAATCCAGACTGCCAAGCTAGCCATGAAAGTTCTCCAACTTTAGTGAATACGTTGACTCCTGCAAAGGGGCGTGTGCACAATCATTCCTTTTATAGTCTTGAGAGGACCCTAATTACCACCAGCTGAGTGCTATTATCTCCTGCAACTGCGTAACTGTTCCTTAGGCCTATTAGCTCTTTGTTGTTGGGCATCCAGGGACAACTCCCTTGGCTCCTCCCCACTGCTCCAATGCATGACATCAGGATCACACTCCCTTGTCTCCTCACCACTGGTCCAAGGCTGAGGCGCCTCCTGGTGGCCAACCAGCCTCTCTGTGCCCTGCTCAGAGTCGGAACCCTGTCCAGGGTCCTCCACATCCTCCAGAGCCGACTCATAGGGCCCCTCGCTGTCGAAGTCTGGTGGCAGCTCCAACGGCCCCTGCTGGGCCACAACACATAACAATGCTTCCGCCTTGTATACATATAGAAGTGAAGTTACAACAAACTCTATTGAGTTTAGTTCTGACCAGGATTAAACTTGGATGGTGACTTTTATTGTATTTGCTAAGAAAATAACTTGACATACTTTTCTTTAATAATCTGAAAAAGATGGAGGAAAAAGCCTAAAGCCATAATAGAATGGAGGGCCACTAAGTCTCACTGGTGCCAAATGGTTGCCAATAAATGCTAGGAGATCTGTGAATTTAGAAAAAGAACCTATGCATAAAGTCCTGCCAGTTGCTATTTCTTTTTTCTTCCTCTTCTTTTTCCATCGGGTGTTAGCCTATAGTTTCCTGGATAGAGTGAGCAGGAGTTGGGATAACTAGCTGTTCTGACCCCTCCTCGTCCCACACCAACACACTCCGAACCAAAGATAAGTTATGGCATTTAATTCACAGACAGATAGTATTGTACTGTATTTTTAGGAGTATAAGACAAACCTATTTCTGGGTGCGTCTTATACATTGAATACAGCATTTTTGGCCTCCTGAACCACCACCTTTGCAAAAATGGCCATTCATAGCCTTTAGGAGGCTTCCAGAGTGCTCCTGGGGGCTGGGGTGGGCACAAATGAGCAAAAAATAGGCTGTTTTTAGAAAGTCTGCAGCGTGCAAAAACGTTTTTTTTATTTGCCTCTTCAAAATCTTGGTGCGTCTTATACTCTGGTGCATCTTATACTCCGAAATATGGTATTATTCATGTATGCTTGGGCCTTTGATTTTTAGTGAATATCTTGGCTATAGATTTTTATTTTGTTTTAGAAAGGTTTGGAGAATTGTAACAAGAAGAACACTCTTGATTTTTTAAATTTGTTGCAAGGAAACATGTATTGTATTTTGCTATATTTTGATTAAGGCCATGAGATATATATTGTTTTGATTTTTTTCCAACACGCTGAAACAAAATGCTTTGAGCAAATACAAGACTGTTGCTACCTTTAAATTATTTATTAAACCAAGCTATTGTAACTAGAAAGTGATTAATTTCTGCTCATTTTCCTTGCCATTCAGATCAAATCAATCTCTTTATGATCAAAGATCAGCATAAATGGAGGGTAGGATACAAGAAATTTTAATACATAAAAAGTATTTAAAGAAAATTAAATAAGGAGTTTAAAAATATAAAAACAAGTACCCATTCTTTTAAAACTGGATTCTGATATATTATCCATCGCATCTTTTTGTGCAACAATTGTAGTGAATATCTAAGCCATATATTCCATTCATAACCAAAACGTGAACGATAGATACGCATCATGGCTTTCAAATCAATTGTGAACCAAGTAGAAAGAAATACATTATTTGCTTTAGCAGATAATTATTACCATTTCCGTTCTATTTGTGTTCTTTTAAATATTCCAATTTTACCCACATTCTCAAAAATTTTAGTAGTACTCAACATTTCTTCTCATACGAGAACCCCTGCTCCAACTGGACCACACTTTACTTCAAAAACATTATTGATTTTTAAACCTTTTATTTTCCTATCTTGCCTTTAGGTTACTTAGCAATAATACACTGGGCAAGTGTTGTGGGTAGATTATAATAAGAAACTTCTCTTTGTGACATGTTTTCTTCGATGCAACAAAATCTGTAACTTTGGACTTGGATGACTAAAATAATTATTTTAAAAATACCTAATACTCTTGTCATTCACAGATAATTAATGGCTGTTACAAGTGTTCCACGCCTCTCAAATATGATTTTTTTTTCTTTTTACATTCAGATACACACAGAGAGAGGGAGGGAGGGAGGGAGGGAGGGAGGGAGGGAGAGATAGAGAGATTCACATTTACAAATATTCCGTTTAGGTGCTTTATTTTATTTTTTTATTTTAATTTTATTTTATACACATAAGCACATCAACAGAACACATAAACACATTAACAAAAATAACCACATAACTTAAAAACAACATAGGAACAATAAGTTCCATCGTATATCATACGGCAGTTCCGAATTGGTTTCTTTGCAGTTAGTGTTTTCCCTACTATACATTTCTATCTTTCATTCATAATCTCCTTATTCGTTATCCATTTTTATATACATTTCTTTCTTTATTTATACTTAGCTACTTATGATCAAGTATTATTTACCTATATTGTGCTTTAGGTGATTTTTTTTTTACTATTATTATGTTTTAATGCTTTTATTTGCTGGTATGTGTGTAATAAAATTGATTGGTTGATTGAAATAATATTTTTATAGAGAAAATATTGTATTGTTATATTGTTCAGAGGTCATACATCAAAAAGTAAGGAAAGAAGGAAAGAAAAATACGACAACCAATGTGAACATTTATTATAATGTATATAATAAATTTTATCTGGGAGCTGACTTTTGTTATGTCAGAGTTGGGCATAAGGTTGAGAGATCCTGGGTTCTCAGAAATTGGCTCCTTTGGGTATTTACTATGCTCTCCTTATTTCTATGTGTTGTAGAATGCAGAATAGGTTTTGGAATATGCTTATAGCAATAGTAATCATGAAAATTCTGCTACTAGGGTGTTTTCGTGACCCGACAAATGTGCGATAGACATATGCACTTAGACAAAACCGTGCCAACAAAACCGCGACGTGAAAATCGCACCCACAAATTCGCGACGTCAAAAGCGCGATGACAATAAAATTGAAAAAAAAAAATTAGGGTTAGGGTTATAACGTACGTATGTGCGATTTTGTCATCGCGCATTTGGCGGGGCGCTATTGTTGAAAATCAATTAGCAATTTTGACGTTGCGGTTTTGTCATCGCAGTTTTGTCGTCGCACATATGTCTATCGCGCATTTGTCGGTGAACCAGGTGTTTTATTATGATGGAGATATGTGTTTTTGAAGTATATAGAATTTTATGGAAAATGTAATGCTTCATTTTTTTAAAAAAAATGCATTTAACACATTGTTGACTGATAATTTAAAATTTTAAAAAGACGGGGCTGTCTTTTCTTTTTTTTACAGGATGGGCGTTTACGAATAAATGACCAGCTTATTGCAGTAAATAGTGACTCTTTGCTTGGAAAATCAAACCATGAAGCCATGGAGACTTTGAGGCGTTCCATGTCTATGGAAGGAAATATTCGTGGCATGATACAACTGGTAGTTATCAGGAGGCCAGAAAGGCAAATTGAAATGGTAGGTGAAACATTTTTTATCCGCCCATCTTTGCATCTATTATAGCACTACCACTAGCAAAACCACTCTCTAAGTCAGGGGTAGTCAACCTTTTTATACCTACCGCCCACTTTTGTATCTCTGTAAGTAGTGAAATTTTCTAACCGCCCACCGGTTCCACAGTAATGGTGATTTTATGAAAACTTAATGAAAATGTTTTTAAATAATGCTATGAAATTTTTTTTAAAAAAGTCAATTAAATTTTAAAAAAGGAAAGTGCTTCAGTATTGGACAAAACCCCTACCGCCCACCCTGAAAGCTGGAACCCCCACTAGTGGGCGGTAGGGACCAGGTTGACTACCACTGCTCTAAGTGGTTTACAGACTCCACATATTTCCCCCAACAATCTGGGTCGTCATTTTACTGACCTTGGAAGGCTGAGTCAACCTTGAGCCTGGTAAGATTTGATCTGCCAAACTGCTGGCAGCCAATAATCAACAGAAGTAGCCAGCAGTACTGCACTCTAACTACTGCGCCACCATGACTCTAAGTTCATGTTGTGACTCAGCAGAAGTTTGCTGTGAGTTGAGTCGGGATGCAGGAATAACAATGCAGCTGGGGCTCGTTAGTGTGGTCTACTGGAGATTAAAGGACTGATGGTGCCACGCCCTGGTTGCAGAAGTCAACGTTCACTCGTTCGTTCGTGGTTCGTCGTTCATCGGTCGTGGTTTGTTTGTGAGAGGCACTTGGATAAGTGATTTGCTTTCTGTAACCCTGATTCGAAGAGACACTTGGAGAAGTGATTTGCTTTCTTTCTGTAAAACCTTTTTGGCAGAGACTTTATTTATGTTTATTTTTGGGCTCGCAGCCAGCGTGAGCCGAGACTGATAAAGTTCTTTCCTTTTAAGTCTATCTGACTGTCGTCTGTTAACGAGCGAAGAAGCAGGATCAGAACAGTTCATTATATGAAACATTGACCTGAGATTGCTGTAATTAATAGTGACATTTACCAATCTTGATACATGCTAAACCATTATGTTTTTGAGAACTGCTAAATAGGAAAAGATTTATCTCCGATGTGACTAAAGAAACCTTAAGACAAATTCCTTGGTGTCCAATCACACTTGGCCAAAAAAGTATTCTATTCTATTCTATAATATATTTTTTATTTAATGTTGATTTTTTTTCTTTCTTCCTTTGTGAAGATTCATAGGTTGTCGAAAATGTGCATATTCTCATGTATTGCCAGTTTTCTTACTATTATCGAGAAATGCAGCACAAAATGCAAGTTTTACCTTTTTCAGCAGAATTTGCTAAGTGTTTCCGCCATTTCTAAACTGTCCCAATTAAGAGCCTATTGCCTTCCAAATATTTGAAAAAAAATTATCAGCTGACATAAAGGTTTGCCTGAAATTTCATAGAAATATAGAATTAAATTGTCCGTTTATTTTGTTAGTGATGAAGGGCTTTGTGAAAATTTTTTGACCAACACATCACTTGGCCCATAAATCTTTCTCCTCCTCTTTTTACTACTCAGCCAGCAAACCCAGATGACAATAGAATAGAATAAAAATGGAATGGAATAGAATAACAGTGTTGGAAGGGATCTTGGAGGTCTTCTAGTCCAACTCCCTGCTTAGGCTTGCATACCCTTGTGTTAAAATATAAATGTTAAGGATAGTTTCTCTTAAATCTTATTTTCCATAATGCGCTAACAGGAATTATCAGATTATTTTTCATGCTGTCCTTGAAAAACCAAACATTGTTCCCAAATTGCAAAGAAGAATATGTATTTCTTTTTGGTAAGTGATTGCTAATGGTTGAGCTATGATCTTCAATTCTTGCAACTTCCTCAGTCTTAACTGTATTAATGTGCATATATGTATTAAGGCTTCTCTTATGAAAACAGAGGTATGAAAATGCAATATACCTTTTCCACGTGCCTTGTGAAAAATGTCTAATGCGCATTATTGAGTCTAACTCGTTTTAAACACTACTTTTTAGAAAATAAAATATGCTTACAGTTCAATTGTAATTCCATTTAGAGCTAAAAAGTATAGCAAAAAGAGCCACGATCTGTTCCTTCTGTTGCCTGTTTAAAAATCCATTATTTTTTTTTATTGGCTGGGACACTAATGGCATCTTTTCACGACTGTTCTGTTTCACTAACTGAGGACCCTAATTATGCGGCATACTGATCAGTTGTTGAGTTATTGATTTGGTTGTTTATCAAAGACCTAGAAAAGCAGGTTTTCATCCCATTGCTGTTAATTTAAAAGTATCTCCGCATGAGCTACCTGCATTTGCTTCAAGCTTACTGTGCCATATATATATTTTAACCCCGGAAAAGAATTACAAATTGTAATGCAGAGGACATATAGTAAGCTAATGGTTTTTTTTTTTTTTTAATTCTTCTTTTGAAAGTTGAGAAGAGATGCTGTACTGGGTAAAAATGCCTTATTACTTATTAATAGAAACTTTAATATTCTAGTTAAATAGCTTCTATACGATTTCCTACAACAATACTTTCAGTAAAGTGCTGAGGAATATCCCCACTCCTGCTAGTCTCAATCAGGAACATTGCAATGTGGTTCACCGACAAAAGGGCGACCGACAAAACCGTGCCCAACTAAACCGTGGTGACAAAATCGCGAGTTCTAAACCACACCCACGAATGAGCACTGAATTGTGCCGACAACAGCGCGGCGACAGAAGCGTGCTGTGAACCTAACCCTAAACCTAACGCTAACGCTAACCCTAAACGTAACGCTAACCCTAACCCTAAACGTAACCCTAACCTTAACCCTAAACGTAACGCTAATCCTAACCCTAAACCTAACCCCAAACGTAACCCTAACCCTAACCCTAACCCTAATCCTAAACCTAACCCTTACCTTAAATTAAATCGACCTTCTGTCGACACGCTGTAGTAAATCACCCTTCTGTTGATGCGCTGTTGTCGACGCGCTGTTGTCAGCACGTTGATGACGTCGCAGTTTTAGCGACGCAGTTTTGTCGGCGCACTTTTGACGAGGGCGATTTTGTCGGGCCACGTTGCAATGCTAGGTCAAGCTCTCACAAGGGTTGGTTAAAGAGGGGAAAATGAGAAAATTGGGATTTAGCTGAAAATTAGTTTGACAAACTGTTTCCACTGCAAGACTATATTTTTATTGGCAGATATTATCTTCATATGCCTTATTATACAGATAGAATTATACAGGTGTTTTAAAGTCACTGATTACTGAAACTCTCAAAAATATGTCAAAAGACAAAGAAGGACGGGAAAAACAAAATTGGCAACCTGGAAAAGTATAATAGAAGGAAAAGCAAATAATTCAAAACATCGCTTAGGAATAAAAAGAAAAAAGACTTCAAGAGCAAAATGCAAGAGATAAAAATGAGTTATTCATAATGTTTTGGAGTGAGATTTGGAAATACTAGAATATTTAAAGGAAGATAACTTTATTTACAACAAACTACGGGAGAAATGGGTTAGGAAACATAACACAAGGGAAGGAGGTTTTAAGAGGAAAACAGGTGGAACATGAATCGTGTTTGTACAGCCGAGGTGGCGCAGTGGTTAAATGCAGTACTGCAGGCCACTTCAGCTGACTGCTAGCTGCAGTTCGGCGGTTCAAATCTCACCGGCTCAGGGTTGACTCAGCCTTCCATCCTTCCGAGGTGGGTAAAATGAGGACCCAGATTGCGGGGGCGATATGCTGACTCTGTAAACCGCTTAGAGAGGGCTGAAAGCCCTATGAAGCGGTATATAAGTCTAACTGCTATTGCTATTGCTACACCTATTAGATAAAGGGCTCATTTAATATTTATTTGTTTGTTTGTTTTTCATATTTCTTAGCCACACATCACCCTTGTATTATAAATTGTTATATAATATATAGATTATAAGTATTACATACTTAGGTTAAAATAATATTATACAATAATAAAGTGGACAGTGAACAAACTTAAAGTGGACAGTGAACAAACTTGGTTATGGTTAACAACAGATACATTAAAGAAAGAAACAGAGTCACTAATCCTGGCTGCGCAAGAACAAACTATCCGCAGAAATGCCATTAAGGCCAAAATTGAAAAATCCTCTGATGATGCCAAATGCAGATTTTGCAAAGAAGTTGATGAAATTGTTGATCACATACTCAGCTGCTGTAAAAAAAATAGCGCAGACTGATTATAAATTGCGGCACAATTCAGTAGCACAAATGATCCATTGAAATTTGTGCAAAAATTATAATATTAAAACAGCAACAAACTGGTGGGAACATCAGCCTGAAAAAGTCACTGAAAATCAGATGGTCAAGATCTTGTGGGATTTTCGCATACAAATGGACAAAATACTGGTGCATAATACACCAGACATCACACTGGTTGAGAAAAATAAGGTCACAATCATAGACATTGCAATACCAGGTGATAGCAGGGTCGACGAGAAGGAACATGAAAAAATTGTGAAATACTAGGACTTAAAAATTGAAATTCAACAATTATGGCACAAACCAGCAGTGGTAATTCCAGTGGTAATCGGCACACTGGGTGCTATTCCAAAATCACTGGAATTACATTTAAAACAGTTAAAAATTGACAAAATCACCATCAGTCAAATGCAAAAAGCCGCACTGCTTGGATCCGCACACATATTACGAAAATACGTTACGACGTCCTAGGCCCCTGGGTGGGGCCAACTAATAATCAATGCCAAATCCGGCGAAACAACTGACCGCTGTGATACAATTCTGTTGTTGTGATAATGATAATAACATAATCCCATACCCCACTCCAGTGACAACACACATTCATATCAGCCATTTAACGGGCTCCATCTGGTTCTGCCTGCTGGTAGAAGCATGTCTTTGGGGCCTTCTGAAAGAGCCTCAGAGTGAAAGCCAGTCTAATTTCTGCATGGATAATATTCCAGGGGGAGGGAGCCATCACAGAGAATGCCCTACTTCTGGTTTCTCCTCAGATTTATCTCCTTAGGGGATGGGGCCCACGATATTCCTTGCCTCCCCACTCTAGTGGGTTGGGTGGATCTGAATGGCAAGAGATGGTCCCTCAGATAACCTGGTCCCAAGCCACGAAAAGTTTTAAAGATGACAACCAGTACCTTGGATTTCACCTGGAAGCAAATTGGCAACCAATTCAGTTCCCTCAGGAGAGGTAACACAAGTGCCCACTGAAATCTGCACAAAACCTTGTGGGTTTACTGCATTTTGGACCAACCGGATGCTTTTCAAGGGCAGCCCCATGTAGAGCACATTGCAATAGTCAAGTTGGGAGGTGACTAGGCCATGAGTGACTATGAGTAGGGATTGTTGGTCCAGGAAAGGACATAATTGGCATGCAACCCACAGTTGTGCAAAGGCCCTCTTTGCCACAACTGCTACCTGCTTGAAGAGCAGGGGGCGCGAGTCTAGGTGAACCTCAAATTACACACTGGGTCTGTTTGGGACAGTGCCGTACTATGCAAGGCCAAAGGTGGCAATTCTGAATGGACCAAAGAACCCCAAGCCGAGAGCCATCCGGTCTTGCCTGGGTTCGGTTTTAATCTTTTGCTCCCCATCCAACCCCTAACAGCCTTCAAGCACTGTGAGAGGAAGGTCACAGCATTGCTTAACTCAGCACAGGCTGAGATATACAGCTGAATATCATCGGCATATTGGTGATATCTTAGTCCATGGTGACGGATGAACTCACCCAACGGCTTCATGTAGATGTTGAATAGGAGAGCAGAGAGTTGTGAGCCCCGCAGTTACTTTACTGATCTTCTGGATTGTTACTACAATGCCCTGGATGTGGTATTGATATCTTGTGACAGTCTGCTTTCCAAAGTCCTGAAAAAGATTTGCTGATCATTTCTTTTGCTATAATGTAATAAATGTGGTAGGGGATTGGCTGACCATCCTGATGTGGTGTAGGCAATGTTGCTCTTTTTGAACACTACTGAATCATCTTGAGGTGGCAGGCTGAACCAAGGTAGGCCTCAAGCCTGAACCAAACTAGGGTTTCATGATATTAAGCCTTAACTGTTCAGATATAGAAATTACAAAGTCTGAATTTAAAACATGGTGCGGTTGACACAGGTTAGAAGGAAGTTTGCACAAAATCTGCTGAAGCAAAGTATCTATTTTAATCTATCTGCTGGCTTGACTGCAAATCTGTGTGGTAAGACATATATTGCTCCATTAGCTGACCCATGTATACTTCTTGTAACTTCCTGTAACTCAAGGGCAAATCTTGAGGGGTGTTTCCAAAACTAACAGATGGCTTTGGCTGAAAGTGCTAAACTATATAAGGAAGTTCCTGAATTTCATTCAAGGTTCAGGCCAATTATTCTTTGCTATGAACCTGCGCAAATAAACTATTCCTTCCCCGAAGAGCTGGCTTGCGCGTCCTGTTTTTCCTACAACAATCTGAAGGTGCACAAGACTCACAAAGCTGCATGCTGGTACGTTTCCAGAAAAAGAGAAGAGGACGATACTATACCAGAGAAACTGCTGGCCAGCATAACTTAAACTGTTTAATTCTCAGTAGAGAATTAATCTACTACAGAAGGAATCTAGATGCAACAAGGCACACATTTGCTACCACCGAAAGCTGCATGTATAACCTGTAGAGAGATGTTTAACTTTGAAATGCTTGGACAGGCACACATAATTCAAGCTTTTATTTTGTTCTTTTATTGCTACTTCTCTATTACCATCACTTATCAGAAGAGCCTGAGGGAAGTAGGGAAGAAGGGGGGGAAGGAAACTGATTTGTTTAGCTGCTGTAAAACTGTGGAAATGAAATACTGTCTACATTGCTTTACATGCCCACAAATGAAAGTACTAATTTGCATTATCATGGCAATAAAAAGAAAGAAAGGAAAAAAAAACAACAACGCAGGAAGATATTGTGTGCTGTCCATTACATCAGTTCCAATAAACTCTGGAGACCCTTAGAGCCGAGGTGGCGCAGTGGTTAGGGTGCAATACTGCAGGCCACTTCAACTGACTGTTATCTGAAGTTCAGCGGTTCAAATCTCACCGGCTCAAGGTTGACTCAGCCTTCCATCCTTCCGAGGTGGGTGAAATGAGGACCCAGACTGTGGGGGCGATATGCTGACTCTGTAAACCGCTTAGAGAGGGCTGAAAGCCCTATGAAGTGATATATAAGTCTAACTGCTATTGCTATTAAATTCTTTGGCTTTGCTTGTTGGAAGCCTTCTCAGCTTATAGGGAGAGAAGGAAAATGAGTCTTTGTGATTTAAAAAAAAAAAAACTTTAAAACTACCAATTTAGAAAGATGTAAAGGAAAAAATGGGATTTTCTTCTTTTCCCCACACCTTAGACATATATTGAAATTGTGAGGAAGTTTCAAGAATAGACAGGTATGCATAAAATGTGGCATGCAGATTATTTTCTGACTTATTATTGCTTTTTAGATGAACAGATTCTTGACAGTGAATGGTTTATAAGTCTTATTTTAAATGTGAACCAGGACTCTTATCTTGGTTTGTTTTTATGCTTTGTGCAAAACTTTTTCAAAATGCACTGTTGGGATAGGCAACAACAACCCTCTTCAGACTAAGCTTTATTTTTAACTTTTTTCCCTTTGAGGTCCTAATCTTCCTTGAGATTAGATAGCCCAAAAGAGAGGTGAATATGTGAACTTTACATCCCAAGGCACATAGCTGGTTCCACAACTTGAAGAATATTGAAGAACCCTAAGTTAGGAGCAGTGGTGGGCTTCAAAAATTGTTCGAACCTACTCTGTGGGTGTGGCCTCCTTTGTGGGAGTGGCTTGCCGCCCATGTGACTGGATGGGAGTGGCTTGCCACCCATGTGACTGGATATGAAGATGCCGACGACACTTGTCAGAACCACCTTAAATTACATCACACACAGCACTGGCATGCATAGGAATATGATGTAAACTTGTTTTTTAAAAGGCATCTTTGGTTTGCGTTAAAACAACTTCAACACACGCAATGTTCTGATTGCACCACAAACACAGCAGTCATCCTTACCTTTCACAGAGGCACTGAGTTTTATAAATATGAGCATGATAGTGTAGAATAATCATATCCAAGGACCAGTGGTGGGTTTCAAAATTTTTTGGAACCTCTTCTGTAGGTGTGGCCTGTTTTCCGGGTCCACTGGTGGAACCTCTTCTAACCAGTTCGGTAGATTTGACGAACCGGTTCTACCGAATAGGTGTGAACTGGTAGGAACCCACCTCTGTTTAGGAGATGACTATAGTAATGTACCTAATTAATTTCAGAGGGTCCTAGATTCTAGCCTAATTTTAAGGATGGTTTTAACCAACTATTGTATCCTGAATGCTAGAAACACATCCTGTGGTTACAATTCTGCAAAACGAAGGCCAATGTGTCAATGCTTTGCAAATAGTTTTAAAAGAAGGAAATGTTCTTTGAATTGTGGTGAAAATAGGATTTTTACAGCTACTCTGTGAAAATTAAGAACAGTTAATCCGTATTGCAAATTAATATTTTAATTCCATGTAGTAAATTGTTTATTTTTTTTTTACATGGGAAATGTCAGAAGAAATTTGGAATGGTGATTGATGTGAAAAAATAAAAAAAAAAAAAAACTTTTTAAAGCCAGATACATTGGCATGTGATTTAGGGGTATGCCATTTGTTTCCAAAGCCATTCTGGTGTGCATTCATTACAGCACATATGTGGCAGCCACTGAGAGAAGGGAACCAGCTGGCTGTCAAAAAATTACCATTGGCAGAGTTTTTCTTGTCTCGACAAGACTACAAGCTGCCTTCACAGATGGAGTAATAATGGGAAGCCAGTTGCGGTCAGAAGATGCATTACATGCATTTTGCTTCTCGTGATATAATATGGGACTTTGCTAAATATTCAGTAGTCTTCTTTCTTTTTAGCCCTCCTCCAGTAAAAATAACCCCCTCTCAAAAGAACTATTTGAATGTTTTCTGCCATTGTTTCGCATGGATGCTGCTTCTTTATTCCCTTTTTAAAATTACTTATCATAATAGCTATGACTGGTGTTAACTTGCCAATCAGATTTGCCATTAGAGGCAGCTGATAGTCAATTAAGTGTTAGAAACAAATGATGGCAGACTAAATGAATACACAAATATATTCACCAAGAATAGCAATAATTCTCAGGGGGGAAAAAAGAACAAATTGTTAAAAGGCAAAGCCCATATTCCTTGCCCAGGTCTCATTTCGACACTTGGAAAAAATGAGGGAGTATTTGTGGAAGAAATTTAATGCTGCTTCATGTAGTGGCGATCTCTTGGGTGCCACTGAGGTGGCGCAGTGGTTAGAGTGCAGCACTGCAGGCTACTTCAGCTGACTGCAGTTCAGCAGTTCGGCTGTTCAAATCTCACCGGCTCAAGGTTGACTCAGCCTTCCATCCTTCTGAGGTGGGTAAAATGAGGACCTGGATTGTTGTTGGGGGCAATATGCTGACTCTGTAAACCGCTTAGAGCGGGCTGAAAGCTCTATGAAGCAGTATAGCAATAGCAATAGCAATAGCAGTAGACTTATATACCGCTTCATAGGGCTTTCAGCCCTCTCTAAGCGGTTTACAGAAAGTCAGCATATTGCCCCCAACAATCTGGGTCCTCATTTTACCCACCTCGGAAGGATGGAAGGCTGAGTCAACCCTGAGCCGGTGAGATTTGAACCGCTGAACTGCTGATCTAGCAGTAGCCTGCAGTGCTGCATTTAACCACTGCGCCACCTTGGCTCTTGACCTGGATTGTTGTTGGGGGCAATATGCTGACTCTGTAAACCGCTTAGAGCGGGCTGAAAGCTCTATGAAGCGGTATATAAGTCTAACTGCTATTGCTATTGATATTGCTACTTTAAATCTCAAAATGACACTACTCAGTTACATGGGTTCACCCACAAATGCGCGCCCGACAAATGCGCGCTGACAAAACCGCCGCAACAAAATGGCGCCGACAAAACCGCGCCAACTAAAGCGCACCGACAAATGCGCGCCGACAAAAGCGTGCCATCGAAAACAACACGAAAACAATGGTGACAACATTAACAACCCTAACCATAATCCTAACCTAAAAACCCTAATCACACTTTTGTGGGTGCGGTTTTGTCGGCGCGCTTTAGTGGGCGCCGTTTTGCCGGCGCCGTTTTGGCGCAGCGGTTTTGTCGGCGCGCATTTGTCGGGTCACGAGTTACATGGAGATGGCTACCTTGAATATTGACAGATGCTGCCAATTTCCTTAAGCTTTGCTGATTAGTTCAACCTCTTAGCGCTTCTTGCAATTTACACACTTCCAACAGGCTGCAGAGATCACAGGAGACATTGCCAGGAGAAGCAAGTGAGTACCTGAAGCAGCTGGTGTAGCTGCTGAGTCCAACTCCAAGGGCATGATGATAATAAAAAGTATACTTTGTCCTCATGCTTCACTCAGAACTTCCAAGTTTAGTGGAGAACTTAAAGCTGGAACTCAGGCAGGAGTGTCTCTTAGTGCTGTTCGCCAACCAGTTCTGCCCACAATCAACCGAAGGGTATGAACAACCACGGTGTGATTGGGTTCGACACACCTGCCTTAATCTCTTCTTTAAAGTCCTTCCCATGCATTAATCCAGTGGTCTCCAACCTTGGCAACTTTAAGACCTGTGGACTTCAACTCCCAGAGTTCCTCAGCCAGCTTTGCTGTGGACCTCTGGGAGTTGAAGTCCACAGGTCTTAAAGTTGCCAAGGTTGGAGACCACTGCATTAGTCCATTTCTATCAATTTGGAAAAGACACTTTAACTATCCAACATCTCCCCCCACAAGCCAAAATTCTGGTCTCCACCCATTCAAGTGACATAATGTTGTTGGCCAGGTCTCAGACAGCCCTTAGTATCACCTGCATGAGGTATGGCTCTTCAGTACAAGCACATTCCAGTCTTGGGGGATAAAATCACAGGAATTAGTTCCAGTTGCAATTTCCTTTTAAAATTATTAATAACTATTTTAAACGTCTCAAAGGTGCTTTTTCAAAAGGCAAGTGGACTGTTGTTGTTTTTTTTTTCCTTGAGGAAGAAGACTGTTTTAAATGTAGGTCTGTTCATATTCAAGTCTGAGTGTACAATAAACGTTTTGGAAACAATGCATAGATTGGGTGGTTTCTAAGAAATTGACAAAGTGATGCATTATTACCTTAAAGACTGGCAGATTTATTAAGTTATATACCTTGGCTGAATCACTGTCAACTACCAGATGCATTATTTTTATATCTTACACTATGGATTTGTAGCTCACCAGAAGCTCCAGCCAACATAGAGAGTGATAAGAGTATCTTAAGAGTTATGGGTCAACAACTTCTGGAGGGTTGTTGTAAAACATTCAAGTGTTATATTACGGTGATAAATATGATTTTATTTTGTTCTAGGAATGCAAAGAACCTGATATGTTATTTCCAAAAGCAGAGGTTGAAGGGAATATTAATTTCACAAGCACTCCTAAGCAAAGTGATGCTGCTGTACAGTGTTTCGTCACATATTGCCCACAGGAAAAGTTAAAAGGTAAGCGCTATGCATTGGGCTTGGCTTCTGCCTTTAACATTGTGTGTGTGTGTGTGTGTGTGTGTGTGTGTGTGTGTGTGTGTCACTGTATTATTTTCAGAAACTCATAACAACCTAGAAAATAATTAGCTAAAGTGCAGATTGCAAAATATCTTAACGTTTTATGAATGGTGGAAAAGCTGACTCTGAATTGATGAATTGGTTTCTTTGCCATAAATTCCAGCTTTAAATGGTTGGTTTTATAGCACTTGGTGCTCTAAAACCAACTTAGAAATACAAACTGTAATTTCAGCATTTATTTTCTATCAATCTTAAATAACTCCATTGTTACTAAACTAAGATATTGTGTAGGATGGGTCAAGGTTGCACTGTTGTGCAGTGCAGAAGAGAAGAGATTTGTTGTCTGTTTTAGGAGTCAAAAAAAACTTGACAGAATAATGTAAAAGTATGAACCAATGTTGTTAAAAAAGTAAAGAAACCTGTGAGAGGTTGTTGAAGAATTAATCCTAAGAATAATAGGTACTGCTTTACTGTTAAATGTTGAAATCTATTGGTTTTAATTTGGATGAATTTATTTCCGCTAGAAAACTGTGCAGTGGCGGTATCATAGCCAGTGAGGTTTATCCGAGACATGATTATTGCTAATTGAAGTGGTTCATTGATGTTCTTCTCATTTCTCATGTATTTCTATAAATCCTGGCTTTCTGTCAATTTACTTTGGCTTTTTGAAAAAAGAAATCTAATATTCTCGTGAAAAGATTAAGAGTCGCTTCTTTAAAGTAATTTTGCTTTGCCTATCATTATTTGAAGAAAGACTTAAAAATCCAATATTGAAATGCCAGCCTTCAGTCTATTTTTACATGAATCATCTAATACTTGCTACCCTGAGGTCCTCGGTTTGTTCCTCTGCCAAGCTGTGGTGCAGACTCAGCATTTGTTTCGAACAACCTCTACAAAGAAGTCTTACTTCAGTGCCAGCAATTTCACATTTCTGTTACTGAAAGATTACTGGAATCTGCCTCATCAGAGGATTTCTAACGTTCCCCTGAAAACTATGAAGTTGCCAACAAGCATATCATTTTGGTGGCTATGTCACGGGTTTCCATTCCAAAAACTCAATATATTAATTCTTAAAAGGGCTATATATATACCAATACGTGTGTGTGTGTGTGTGTGTGTGTGTATACACATATATACATATTTACATATTTACATATACATATACATATACATATACATATACATATACATATATATTCTGACCCCCTCCTCCATCCAGTAATGAAAGCTGAGACAAGCTTAATAAGAATGTCCTTTAATAGCAAGTCCAGACTCTCGGTGGCTGAAAGCCAAGTAAACAAACAGATAAGGACTTTGACAGCAAGTCTGACAAACCTTGGCACCAATGCAAACAAACTCTGGCAGCAATCCAGCCTGCCAAGTTAGTTTCTCTTTAGTCAAAGCGTCGACTTCTGCAAGAAGGGCGTGGCACAAGCAGTCTCTTTTATAGTCTGGAGAGGAGTCTAATGACCATCAGCTGAGCGTAATTGTAATTACATAATTATTCTTGACGCCGAGTAGCTCTTCGATGGCGTGCATCCCGGAACAACTCACTGTTGGTTTCTGGATCATGCTCCCTTGTCTCCTCCCCACTGATTCAAGGCTCAGGCGCCACCTGGTGGCCAACCAGTCTCTCTGCGCCTTGCTCAGAGTCGGAACCCTGTCCAGGATCCTCCATATCCTCCAGGGATGACTCATAGGGCCCCTCGCTGTTGGAGTCTGCTGGCAGCTCCAACGGCTCCTGCTGGGCCACAACACATATACATGTATGTATACGTATACATATATACATGTATACATGTATACATGTATACATGTATACATGTATACATATACACATATACACATATACACATATACACATATACACATATACATATACACATACACATACACATACACATACACATACACATACACATACACATACACATACACATACACATACACATACACATATATATATATATATATATATATATATATATATATATATATATAGAGAGAGAGAGAGAGAGAGAGAGAGAGAGGGAGAGAGAGAGATTATATAGATATATAGATACACTGTATACACAAACACACTTTACTATATAGGTTAATATCATTATAGGTTAATATCATTATAACTGGCCTTTGTGATGGTAAAGTAGGCAAATATCTGCCTAAATATCTCAAAAAGCAGGTTTAAAAGTGAATTCAAAATAAATTAATTTACAATTTACCTTTAAAAGTATTGCTGAGCCAACAGTCTTGAATTATTCTTACTTTACTTATTTACAAAACTAATTTGAGGGTACTCATCTGGTAAATTTAGGGCCCACCTGGATTATATTGTTCAAAAGTCACCTAAATTGACAATAACAATTTAATTTTTCTATTGCTATACAGGTGGCATTATTTATATCAGTGTATTAAAGTACTTGCACCAAACATTCAATTTTCCCAGCTCTCATTTGGTGCCATTTAGGTCCATATATTTTTTTAATATTTTTTACTTACAGTTTTCTTGTCTATCGTGTACTTTTCAACTTTCATTTATTTTGTTGGTTTGGGTAGAATCTGTGAACCTGGTTTTGATGTGTCATGTCTAAAAGCTTTATGATATTTTAGACACCGGGAGTTAAGATTAATCGTAAAGTGATCCTCAACTTTCATTTAACAATCTTTCAAAGTTGTAACAATGCTGTAAAAAAGTGACTTAAAATGATCCGTGCACTTACGACTATCACAGCATCCCAATGATAACATGGTCAGAATTCAGGTCCTTGGCAACCAGCATCTATGTTGTGGTGTTAGATGAGGAGGCATGGGAATCAGGGTCAACATCAAGGCAACCTGAGACCTCTGAGGAGAAAGAGGGAATGGAGCTGTCAGAAAGAGAGAGAGAAAGAGAGAGGGAGGGAGGGGTAGAGAGAGAGAGACGGAGTGTGGGTCGTCCGTCAGCCTTCAGATGGAGAGTCAACAGCCCCCAGTTCTGGAGGTGGCTGATGAGGAAGAGGAGGAACATCTCATAAGAGCCAAGGTGGCGCAGTGGTTAAATGCAGCACTGCAGGCTACTGCTAGATCAGCAGGTCAGCGGTTCAAATCTCACCGGCTCAGGGTTGACTCAGCCTTCCATCCTTCCGAGGTGGGTAAAATGAGGACCCAGATTGTTGGGGGCAATATGCTGACTCTCTGTAAACCGCTTAGAGAGGCCTGAAAGGCCTATGAAGCGGTATATAAGTCTACTGCTATTGCTATATCTTGGTCCAGGGCCTGATGTGTGGATGGTCAAAAGGCAAAGGAGAGGAGAGCAGTGGAAATTCGTGGGCTGATCCTTGGGAAGGAAGAGCCACTGCTGTTAGCGAAGCCCTATCCTAGCTCTGGGGATAAAAGGCAGGGAGCAGAGATGAATAGATAGGCAGACAACTATTCATGTCCCAGCGCGACGAACTTGTTAGCCTGCAGTGAGATAGAAACTTTTTGCCAGGGCTGCTGGCGCTCCTAATAAAGAAATCTTTGAGGTAACTTCAGAGGGTTTGTCGTGTTTGGAGAGCTGGGTCAGAACCAGTGGTGGGTTTCAAAAATTGTTCGAACCTACTCTGTGGGTGTGGCCTCCTTTGTGGGAGTGGCTTGACACCCATGTGACCGGATGGGAGTGGCTTGCCACCCATGTGACCGGATATGAAGATGCCGACGACACTTGTCAGAACCACCTTAGATTACCTCACACACAGCACTGGCATGCATAAGAATATGATGTCAACTTGTTTTCTAAAAGGCATCTTTGGTTTGCGTTCAAACAACTTCAACACACGCAATGTTCTGATTGCACCACAAACGCAGTGGTCATCCTTACCTTTCACAGAGGCACTGAGTTTTATAAATATGAGCATGATGGTGTAGAATAATCATATCCAAGGACCAGGGGTGGGTTCCAAAAAATGTTGGAGCCTCTTCTGTAGGTGTGGCCTGCTTTCCGGGTCCACCGGTGGAACCTCTTCTAACCGGTTCGGTAGATTTGACGAACCGGTTCTACCGAATAGGTGCGAACTGGTAGGAACCCACCTCTGGTCAGAACAATGTACTAATGACAGTTGCAGCATCCCAGGATCATATGATCACCATTTGTGACCTTCCTAGCTGGATTCTGACAAGTAAAATCATACAATACTGTGTGAGCCACTTAGTGATTCTCTTAATACCTTTGGCAGAAAAAAGTTATATAATCAGGAGCGAGCCACTTAACAACTGCCTCACTTAGTGATAGAAGTTTAGGTTGACTCAGCCTTCCATCCTTCCGAGGTGGGTAAAATGATGACCTGGAGCGATATGCTGACTCTGTAAACCGCTTAGAGAGGGCTGAAAGCCCTATGAAGCGGTATATAAGTCGAACTGCTATTGCTATTGCTAAGTTCTGGTGCCAAGTCCTGGTTCTCAAGTCGAAGATGATGTATGAACTGCAGCCCACTTTTTGAGCCACAGTTCTTGGCAGCTCAGAACACTTTTTAATCTTATAACTGTAATTAAAAGTCCATCATCAACCCTTTTCCAGGGGGAAAGCCAGCTTTTTAAGGCCTTCCAAAAGTCTAGAAGAATTAGGAGCCTGTCAGATCTCAGAAAATAAAATATTTCCCCAGGGCCAAGAAATCCACTACAGGCTTCCTATGTTCTACTATTTGAGTAGAAGCAACCTGGAGTGTGCCCAGCCCTCCTCTCAATTCAGTGTGCATGTTGTCCAACTGAGTTATTAGAGATGGTCCTCCACTTAAGACAGATAACCCCCCAAAAGATATTTATGACCTGATTTCAAAGTGATAGTGGCCATCTCCCTTCCCATAGTCATGTGATCACATTTTGCCTACTGGCTCATCTTTACGACCATTTGCAATATCCTGCGGTCACATGACTGCAGTTTTCATCACTTTTTGCTGGTTTTTGTGTCTACTGTTTCTAGCAAAAATGCTGATTGGGTTTAATGAATCTGCTTAATTGTTGTGCTCTCTTAACGACTGCAGTGTTCACTTAAGAACCATCACAAAAAATGTTATAAAGTTCGTTGTGATCACATGGTGATCCTCTTAACAACCACAACAACTTACGACCATAATTTCAGGCTCAATTACGGTGATAGGTTAGAAACCTATCTGTACATAGTTGCTTGGGGGAAGAGTTCATTCAGATCTATTTTGCTTTTAAAAGTTTCTGTAGTTTTTATTTATGCATTTGTCTTGTTTTCTTCATATCTGCAAATCTTGGTTTATCCTGAGAATGCTGATTATTTTCACTTATTAGTGCCTGGTATGATTGGATTTGAATGCCATAAACATTGGAAGTTTGGATGTTTTAGTTCGTTATTACAATTTAATGTATGAGAATTGAAATATTATATTACAATATAATTATTATAATATAATATGAAATGTTATAGCTTTGAAAAAATAAACAAGTGGACTTTTATTGTACTAATTAAAATTGCTCCCCACTGATTAATCAACTATCAAGGTTGATTAATCTATCGAATTAAGACAGTTACAGATTATACTCTGTATTTTAAATGCACAACTTTTTGCAGCTACATCAGACTAAAGTTATGTTCCCGGATGCCATTGATTCAAATTTACTTATGTATGCAGGGAATCCTATTTGCCTTGAACAATCTATTTTATTTTCCCTACCATTCATTCTAGTATTGTTTCCGCTATTATTTTCACAAGAAAAAACAAAAAATTACGTTGCAGAACTTCACATTTTAAAATTATGGTGTCACAGCAAAATATCCCTTCATTTTTAACAAAAATGGTAATAAATGTTTCAAATTTAAAAAAAAACAAACATTTCATGGTATTCATAGAAAAGGTGATAATAAATGCACGCCAAATTATTTAGAATTTTTGATCCATTAATGTTCAAACAAAACTCTGTATTTTATAAAGACCAGTGTAGTGAGAAATATCACTTCTGGGAATAATGTCCTTCTTTTCTAGTTGACTAGCTGGGTCAGAGGCTGCCTCCTGATACCAGAGTTGGGAAGGATATTTAGATATTTAGCCTGAACGTTTGTTTAAGCATCCTGAATATCTCAGCCAATTTTGTATCCTCACCGCCGGTGAACCATGCTTTTCTGTGGTTGAAAGCATCATAGTTGTGTCAAAGCTTGATGTACTGTGTTACCCTTAGTCCCACAATGGGTTTACTCAGAGGTGGGTTCCTACCAGTTCGCACCAGTTCGGTAGAATCGGTTCGTCAAATCTACCGAACCGGTTAGAAGAGGTTCCAACAGTGGACCCAGAAAGCAGGCCACACCTACAGAAAAGGTTCCAAAAATTTTTGAAACCCACCACACACACAGAGAGAGAGAGAGAGAGAGAGAGAGAGAGAGAGAGAGAGAGAGAGAGAGAGAGAGAGAGAGAGAGAGAAAGACAGAGAAAGAAAGGAAGAAAGAAATAAATAAAAGAAGAAAAAAAGAAAGAAAAAGTGAGAGAGAGATGAAAGAAAAAAGGAAAAAGGGACAGAGAGACAAAAGGAAGGAAAGAGAGAGAGAGAGAGAGAGAGAGGGAGAGAGAAAACACATGGCTGGCAAGCCACTCCCACCAGGTCACATGGCTGGTAAGCCACTCCCACAAAGGAGGCCACACCCACATAGTAGGTTCGAAATTTTTTTGAAACCCACCACTGGGTTCACTCCTCTAGACTCCACTACACTTTTTTTAAACTCTTGTTTTAAAATTAATTTGAACCCTTCCTGCCACAACTAGAATGGGGTCTGCATTTCCTTATCTTGGAAGTGTGTAGCCTAACTATTGCAGAACTATTTACTGTCCATGTGCTGCTCTGCAGAAAGGCAGATTAAAAAAAAACCCACCAAAACCCTATTGAACATATAACTTCCAAAGCAGTCGGTAGGTCCTGTTATGTTCACATTTTGTAGGGATGTACCCAGTAATCATATTGCAATCCTGTTAGCACGCTTCCCAGATTGCACTCATGAATTCCTGCTTACCATTTTACTTGCAGAAAATTGGTCTGCTGGAACTTAGAAGGTAGCAAAATTTTGTGGAGCTGCATGTAAGTGTTGCCAGCACAACTGGTAAACTAAATTTCCCCCAGTTATCTAGTTATCTGCTTATTGTCTGGACATTTCAATGTCCATAGGCTGTTGTAAGTTGCTGGCTTTGCGCTGTTATAAAATATTCAGTTACTCATTCTTTCATAATTTGTTCCAGAAGGTCAGAAATCTTTATTTTGTCTCTTAAAGCTTCTAGATGAAGATAATAAGAGCTTGTGGATGGTATTAATATATTCAGATTTCTCTACTCCCCCCCCCAAACTACTTCCCCCTTAAAAGCATCTATTAGTTAATAAGATTCCCAGCTCTCAATGGGATAGAAGGTCAATATCGAATTCATTATACTTTTCTTCACTTAACTTGGAAATGTTTTTTTTTCTTACCTTGGGAGGAATATGCATGTCATGTATGTTTCAGACAGCAACAGCATAAGAGAGTAATTTTGCACGTGGTTGATACGCTCAGATTAAGAATATTAACAGAAATCACTGAGCATGCTTTCATTATCCGTTGGTATATATTATTTATTTGTTTTCTAATACATAACAATTGGAGGATAACAAAATAGAACCTAATCACAGTTTTAACTATATGGCAGCATAGTTGAGCATCTACGCACCCATTGAGTGTTTTATTTAAGTCTTAGCTCAAGCCGAGATATGGGAAATCCAGTGAAATTACTAAAATCAACATAGGCCTTTCATTTTTCATCATAAGGCGAATTTCAATATGTTTATCTTTAATTATACATGAGCAAACAGGAATCAGGTCTGTTGAAAATCCTAAGGGGGAAATATTTTTTTTTTGCTTGGTGTATTTTTAATTCTAGTTTGGAGATTTGTATAAATTTGATGCTACTTCAAGATAGATGCTGCATGGCAGTTCAGTTCTTTGGCCAGGAGACAAATATCTACTTTCTACCGTTGTTTACTCTTTTTCCCTTTAAATTTCAGACTTTGAAAGCGGCACAGCTGAAAATGAAGTCCCACCCCCTTTGCCTCCACATCCTAGTGAGAAGCGGTTCACAGATTATAATCATAGGTCAGAAGATGTTTACTATTTCATGTCTAGTGAGAGCAATGAATCTCTTTCATGTTATGTGGAAACTGGTTTTGCTTTACAGTTCATTTGCACCATAACATATCCTCTGATATTCAGCCTTCTTCTTCATCTTCCAAATCTGTTATGATTTGTTTTTCTTACTTACACTCACTGAACTTAAATGTATCATCATCCCCCATTGCAGAGGTGGGTTCCTACCAGAGGTGGGTTCCTACCAGTTCGCACCTATTCGGTAGAACCGGTTCGTCAAATCTACCGAACCGGTTAGAAGAGGTTCCACCAGTGGACCCGGAAAGCAGGCCACACCTACAGAAGAGGTTCCAAAATTTTTTGAAACCCACCACTGGCAAGGATCTTGTAACTTGACAGCTTTAAGACTTGCATGCTTCAATGCCAGAGTTTCTGAATAGCTACTTGGACCGACCTAAGTACTAATTCATAATTTCATATCCAGTCACATGGGCGGCAAGCCATTCCCATCTGGTCAGAGAGTAGGTTCCAACAATTTTTGAAACCCACCACTGGTTCCTACCAGTTCGCACCTATTCGGTAGAACCGGCTTGTCAAATCTACCTAACTAGTTAGAAGAGGCTGCACCAGTGGACCCGGAAAGCAGGCCACACCTACAGAAGAGGTTCCAATTTTTTTTGAAACCCACCACTGCCACACGCAAACACACAGACAGACAGACAGAGAGACAGACAGACAGACAGATAGAGAGGGAGAAAGAGAAAGAAAGGAAGAAATAAATAAATAAAAAAAGAAAAAAGAAAAAGAATGAGAGATGAAAGAAAAAAAGAAAAAAGGGACAGAGAGACAAAAGGAAGGAAAGAGAGAGAGAGAGAGAGAGAGAGAGAGAACACATGGCCGGCAAGCCACTCCCACCAGGTCACATGGCTGGCAAGCCACTCCCACAAAGGAGGCCACACCCACATAATAGGTTCCAAAATTTTTTGAAACCCACCACTGCCCCATTGGGTAGGAAGAAAGTGAGGCCAGTCAAAACTGAGTTGTTAAATCTTCAAAGTTTAAACCCAACAAATGTATCTATTGAATTGCTATAGCTTACTGTAATAATGGTTTTACTTCTAGTAATTATTTCTTCTTATAAACATTTTCGTTTGGGGGCATTTTGCGTTTTTATATTTCATTGAGTACTGGAATGGGTGAAGGGGTTTTCATGTTCATATGGGATTTGAAATTTCATTTAAATGGAACGGTCCCTTTTTATAGCAATTTCCCCTTTCCCATCTTATTTTCCACTCTGATAGGGGAGTCTTTATCGACATTCTGAATAGAATTGGAAACTGGTTAAAAAATTGGCTATGTTGCAAACCTGATTGAATCAAACCACAGATAAGATGGAAGGACTGGGCAGCCTATATACATGCACAATCCTCTCCAGAGTTTTCCCTATCATGTGTTCTGCCTTTCTGATTAGAAAGATATTTCAAAATCTCCAGTTTTTATACAGTTTTTCTCTTTCCTCAGAAGAGACTTGCAGTGTTTCTTTGAGACAGACTGTGTGTCCATGTAATTCATATAATTCACAAATTTCAGTGAAATTTTGGTTTGGAAATATGTAATTTTCAGAATATTGTATTATTTTTAAACTTAATTTTAGACTTAGGTGTAAGATAATCATGGATCAGATAAGAGGCTGGAATCTAATAGTCCCAGTGATGGAAATTAGCAGAATCAAGAGTTCAGACATCCTTCCAGCCTGGCCTGAACAAAACAAAACAAATTATTGATTACTGTTAATTTTAATTTTAATTCTTTTAAAAGAAAATGTCATTGTCAATTTTAATTGGGCTTGGGATATTCTATTTAATTTTTTTAAACTTTTGTATTATGTGTTTCTTTTAATGTTGTACGCCGCCCTGAATCCTTGGGAGAAGGGCGGCATATAAATCTAATAAACCTAAACCTTCCCCATCACAGTTTTTCATTAGCCCTCCAAATCTGTGGAGACAGTTTTGAAGTATCTTTTTTTTTGGACAAAGTTTGGAAGCAGAGCTAAAGACAGGGATTTGGGGAAAAGACTCGTGTTTACATGACATTGGACTGCGCCTTTGATCTTTAAAATTGAAAGGAGAAATAATTAAGTTTGGTCTTGATTTCCCGGCAAAGCGTTTTGCTTCTTAACAGCATATTCACATTTTTAATCATAAGCCTAGGCATATTATAGGGAATCTAACAGATTTATCTAATTGGAAACAAATTAAGAACCTGGTGATAAATGTATTAGATGATAGCACACTTTTAATACTTAAATTAATGCACTTTGTTAAACTTTAATATGCCTTATTAGTACTGAAATAATGATAAAGTGGGCAGAAAAGGTAAAAACCAATACCTGTGGGCTGGATGATAGTTACCCAAAGTAAATTTAGATTTAATGTAGGCAATAACTCATGCAAAAAAAACTTAAATGGCTTATAATAGCTAAGGAGAGAAAATGCATTATGTTGTATAGAGTTTAATTACTACATCTAATCCTCACCCCACATACTTGGTATGATTTCTTTCTTTCAACAGCATAGCAGCAGATTCAGAGACTTTTTTCCCAGATCAGCCCCTCAACTTCAGATCTTTGACCTTGTCCAAACAGACGGAATTAATTAACCTGAAAACCTCCAAGAGCATGGACCTTGGTAAGAAGTGGTGAGAAGATCACTGTATATTCCCTTGTTCTATTTCTTAACTACACCTAATTCGGAAGAAAAATAATTATGAAAGGCCAAATTTGGCTGGAAATTAGGAAGAAAAATAACTTTCATGGCAGAACTTGTTGTTTAGAAACTGTAATGGTAGAGATTGAATTATTAAACCAAATCATAATATAATTTTCTTCATTTATACTTTGGCGCAATGTTTGAACCCAATATTTGGTTTACATAATTTTTGATCAAGGCATTTTACTCTTAATGCTTGATAAAAGCAACTTACCTTATATGTGTCTATATATAAATACTGAAAACCAAAGTTAGTCATGTATTTTATTCATTGTGATGCCTTAGAATATTTTGCTTCTCTGTTTAAAATATTGTCTAGGAAATGGGGAGAAAACAAATATGATAATGACATATACTGTAGACTTTAATACAATAATAATTAGCACCATCAAATAATATCTGCCTTTCCCAGGTTCTTGGAAAGAACTTAATAGGTGGATAAAAATGCCAATTCCAGTCTAAACATCTGGCTGACTGCATGACCAACCATAATTTAATAATAATAACATGCATACAAGGAAATTGTGATAAGATTCTAATGCAGGAAAGTTGCCAGGTTTCTCTGTCACTATTCATTTAAGTTATTAGAGATTTTTTTCTTGTCATTTAGGGTTACAATTAAAATAGGAAGCCATTTCCCATCAACAGAAAAAAAAAAAACATCTGCCACATAAAAGCCCAGACTTAACAGTTGCCAATAAGAAAGATAAAAAATGTCTGGATAGTGGACATTGCAGTATCTGGAGAAAGCAGAATAGAAAAGAAGGACCTGGAAGTGGGGAGGGGGGATATAAAGGCCTGGAAATAAAATTAGAACGACTGTGGCAAAAGAAAGCAAATATGGTATCAATAATAATAGGTCCCTTGGGTGCAATCCTAAAACCTTTAAATGGTTACTTGAACACCATAGACATAGACAACAACACCATTACTCAATTGCAAAAGGTAGTTTTACTTGGAACAGCTTAGATTCTGCAACAACATCTTTAAGAGCATCAAACAACATTTGCCTATCCCCAGGTCCTTGGGAAGGACTTAATAGATGAATAAAAATGCCAACTTCATCCTAAACAGCTGGCTGACTGTGCAAGCAACAATAAGAATCCATTAACCCATTTACTATAGTGAGAATACAGAAAAAGAATCATGTATCCGATAATTTGTTGCCCAGGTCAACAACGACTACGTCAAATGTTAGAGTCTGAGCATTTGGCAGCAATGAGATTCAGGAGCTTGGCTGGGCAACCAGCCCCTAGCCCTCTAGGATTACTAGAAGAAGCACAATCACAGATAAGACAAAGGTATGTTGCAGTGGTGGGTTTCAAAAGTTGTTTGAACCTACTCTGTGGGTGTGGCCTCCTTTGTGGGAGTGGCTTGCCGCCCATGTGACTGGATGGGAGTGGCTTGCCGCCCATGTGACCGGATATGAAGATGCCGACGACACTTGTCAGAATCACCTTAAATTACCCCACACCCAGCACTGACATGCATAAGAATATGATGTAAACTTGTTTTTTAAAAGGCATCTTTGGTTTGCGTTAAAACAACTTCAACACACGCAATGTTCTGATTGTACCACAAACGCAGTAGTCATCCTTGCCTTTCACAGAGGCACTGAGTTTTATAAATATGAGCATGATAGTGTAGAATAATCATATCCAAGGACCAGTGGTGGGTTTCAAAAACTTTCGGAACCTCTTCTGTAGGTGTGGCCTGCTTTCCGGGTCCACTGGTGGAACCTCTTCTAACCGGTTCGGTAGATTTGACGAACCGGTTCTACCAAATAGGTGTGAACTGGTAGGAACCCACCTCTGGTATGTTGTGTGTGAAAATCATGCCATTATGGCTTGCCGGATTGTTGTTGGGGGCAATATGCTGACTCTGTAAACCGCTTAGAGAGGGCTGAAAGCCCTATGAAGCGGTATATAAGTCTAACTGCTATTGCTATTACAAATTATAATACAAGTGAGACTATTCAAGTAAATGTTGGAATTGTGGAACAGCATTTGTCCAAATTCAGATATCACTGAACAACTATTGGCAAATTAAAGGTGATTTAAGCAAGGAAAATATTACATGGTGAATTTCTAGAAGAGATAGAGGGTAAAGTGGATAAAAATACAACCTAACAGTAGTTTATAACTGTAATGTTAAAAATAGAAACTAAAGGCTTGATTTTGTCTGTCAAGAGCAACCCTTTTAAACTAATTCAATAAGGTCAAAATTGAAAATGATCAAATGTTTCAAACTGCTGATTGTGCAAAGAAGTGGAAAAAAGACCAGATGATATACTCAGCTTTTGCAAGAAGGTCACACAAAAGTTTTATAAACAATAACATAACACAGTCACCAACATGATTCACTGGAACAATCCATAAAAAGTGTTTGCCAATAATGAAAAAAATTGTTGGGAACATATAGTTGAAAAGGTGGCTGAAAATGAGCAAATTAAAATATTGTGGGCTTTCCAAATACACTTAATGAAGTCTTGTCTCATAATATACATTATGGGGTTGATTTTTTTTTTTTAAAGTGGATAATTGGTGTGGCAAAACCAGGGGATAATAAAATAGTAATTAGAGAACATCACAAAATCGAAATTAAAACATTAAGGCATAAAATGGCCTTGGTGATCCCACTGGCTATTTTTTTAGAACCTCTTCTGTAGGTGTGGCCTGCTTTGTGGGAGTGGCTTGCTGGCCATGTGACTGGGTGGGAGTGGTTTGCCAGCCATGTGACTGAGTGGGAGTGGCTTGGCAGTCATGTGACTGGGTGGGTGTGGCCAACTTGTAAAATGTGGTGAAACTCACTTAACAACGCTCTTGCTTAGCAACCAAAATGTTGGCTCAGAAACTCTGGCATTTGAAGCACGCAAGTCTTAAAGCTGTCAAGTTATAAGACCCTTGCACCCCTAACCCTTTAGAAAAGAAAACTCCAGGGGTGTTCAAACTTGACAGCTTTAAGACTTGTGGACTTCAACTCCCAGAATTCCTCCTCCAGTCATGTTGGCTCAGGAACCCTGGCATTGAAGTGTACAAGTCTTAAAGCTCTCAAGTTACAAGACCCTCGCACCCCTAATCCTTTAGAAAAAAAAACCAGGGGTGTTCAAACTTGATAGCTTTAAGACTTGTGGACTTCAACTCCCAGAATTCCTCCTCCAGCCATGTTGGCTCAGGAACTCTGGCATTGAAGCAGGCAAGTCTTAAAGCTGTTAAGTTACAAGACCCTTGCACCCCTAACCCTTTAGAAAAAAAAAAACCAGGGGTGTTCAAACTTGACAGCTTTAAGACTTGGGGACTTCAACTCCCAGAATTCCTCCTCTCGCTCTTCATCTTGATGATGTGCGGACAGAGGGTGGGGGAGGGAGCTTGAACCGGTTCCAAACGGCACTGTAGATTTGTGGAACCTCTTCTATAGAAGAGGTTAGAACTGGCAGGAACCCACCCCTGGTCCCATGTCAAAAAAATCGTGGACAGTACTTAGAAAATCTATGCACTGACAAAATTTCTGTTACTCAATTGCAAAAAGCCACAATGCTTGGATCTACACATACAGTAGTCTGATACATAAGCATAGGTGCTTGTGAAGGACTTGATGGCTATGAAGGCCAATGCCACCTAAAGAACTGGCAGTTGTGATTTCATATTGTTGTGGGTATAATAAGAGTAACAACAACATCTACTCAGCTCACTTTTAAAGCCACATTATTGGTGTCAATATTGTGCCTTGCTATCAGTCAGAGCGGTGCAGAATGTATTGAACTGTGGTAGAAAATAATTTCCACACTCTTGGCACAGCATATAACAATTTCATCTGAAATGGCTTTCTCTGAAGAAAGGTGACAGGTCTTTTGTGCACAGTTGCTGCACAGGTGGGTATTTCAACTTGGCCTTGTATTTTGTAGCCCGTCAGCATCTGTCTTGCGATTGAGCATGTTATATTTATTGCTAACCTCAGAGCTTGGTGCCTTCGGTGTCAATTGGAAATCGTCCTAATGCAGATAATATGTTAATGTGAAGATGAAACAGAGGTGAAAATGCAGCTCTTGGGTTTGAGTTTACAGAATGTTTAGACAGTTTCTACACGGGGCAGACATGTTACAGAAATGATATGGATAACAAGGTTTTCCAAGAGATCTAAAGTTGTTCAAATTGCAGGATAGAAATAATCTTTGGTTCATATTCTGATGAAAGTGGATGGCTGTTTACTGTATAATTGTTACACGAATGCATTCCTGTATAGTAGTTTATGGTCTGTTGGTTCCAGTGGTGGGTTTCAAAAATTGTTTGAACCTACTCTGTGGGTGTGGCCTCCTTTGTGGGAGTGGCTTGCTGCCCATGTGACCGGATGGGAGTGGCTTGCCACCCATGTGATCGGATATGAAAATGCCGACAACACTTGTCAGAACCACCTTAAATTACCTCCCACACAGCACTGGCATGCATAAGAATATGATGTAAAGTTCTTTTTTAAAAGGCATCTTTGGTTTGCGTTAAAACAACTTCAACACACGCAATGTTCTGATTGCACCACCAACGCAGTAGTCATCCTTGCCTTTCACAGAGGCACTGAGTTTTATAAATATGAGCATGATAGTGTAGAATAATCATATCCAAGGACCAGTGGTGGGTTTCAAAAAAATGTTGGAACCTCTTCTGTAGGTGTGGCCTGCTTTCCGGGTCCACTGGTGGAACCTCTTCTAACTGGTTCGGTAGATTTGACGAACCGGTTCTACCGAATAGGTGCGAACTGGTAGGAACCCACCTCTGCTGGGGGTAGAGGGGATGCACAGCCTCCCCAAGATCCGATTTTGCTGGCAGAGGCTAGCAAAACAAACTAAAAATGAAAGAAAAGGAGAAACATTTCCCCTTTTGCATTTAGCATGCGAGAAGGGGCAGGAAAGGAGAAAGGGAAAGAGGAAAGACCAAAAAGGAGGGGAAGATGGGAGGAGCAAGGAAGGAAAAATAAGGAAAGAGGGGAAGGAAGAAGAAATGAGAATGAAGAGGAAAGGAAAAAGAAGGGAGGGAGGGAGGGAGGGAGGGAGGGAGGGAGGAAGGAAGGAAGGAAGGAAGGAAGGAAGGAAGGAAGGAAGGAAGGAAATTGTAATGGGAGTAAAGGAGGGTCTCAGGAAATTCCTGCCTTAGCACTTGGCCACCTGACATGAGTGATGTTGAGTTCGCCATGGCTGCCTGTGGTCCTCAGTAGAATTGAGTTTGACACCCCTGATTTAAACCATACCAAAGGCAATCCAGTTGCTTATTATGTGGAAGAAACGTTGTTTTTAAACGTAGCGCTTCTGCCAAACTGATGTTTTTTTTTCTTTATTAGATCCTCGTTTCCATTTGCTGAGGTTTTTTGCTGCAATTAACAAGCTTGCAATTAAAACTTCATGTATCTAATTAAATTCTGTTTTAAATTAATTTTATTTAACTAAAGAGTGGGGCTTATGGAGATGGATTTTTGTACTACCGAATATTATAAGAAAACACCTGTTTCTGTTCTAATTTTGTTCTATTAGCAAATATAGGGAGAAAAACCTGAATTTAATAGTTCATCCTCAAGGGAAACACAGTTTCAGTGCAGATTTATCCCAACTGAATGACTTTTATCCACTCACATCATGGTGAGTTCATCTCTTCGTTCTTGATGAAACTACTTTTGATGTAGGAATTAGGGAACCATAACTTTCAAATGTTGTACTGCCCAGAAGTAGAGCCGAGGTGGTGCAGTGGTTAGGGTGCAGTACTGCAGGCCACTTCATCTGACTGTGATCTGCAGTTCAGCGGTTCTAATCTCACCGGCTCAAGGTTGACTCAGCCTTCCATCCTTCCGAGGTGGGTGAAATGAGGACCCGGACTGTGGGGGCAATTTGCTGACTCAATTTGCTAAAAAATCTGTAAACCGCTTAGAGTGGGCTGAAAGCCCTATGAAGCGGTATATAAGTCTAATAAATAAATAAATAAATAAATAAATAAATAAATAAATAAATAAATAAATAAGTATTGACACATGAATTTGCTTCATATATGAACTGTGCAATAAAATACTTGCCAAGGGATAATGCTTTCCTCATTCCTGAGCATTTGTCAAACCTATGGCTTAGTTCAATGATGGTGAACCTTCTCGGCACCGAGTGCTCAAACCAGAATCTGCGTGCATGTATGTGTCTGTGCACACGCGAGAGTGCCAGAAACCCAAAAACCAGCTGGCCTATATAGGGGCCAGTTTTTTGGCTGTTTTTTGTACCATTTTCAGGCCATTTTCTGGTGCTCTGGCACCCGTGAAGATCAGCTGGCCAGTGTGCCAGAAACCAGAAGAGCAGCTGGCAACAGCACCAGTAATGGGATTCAGCCAGTCCGCACCTATTCGGGAGAACCGGTTGTTAACTTTCTAAGCAGTTCGGAGAACCAGTTGTTGGTGGAAATCTCCTTTTGTTTTTTCCCACTTTACAGGGCTAATCCTGTAAGGAAGGCAGGAAGGAAACATTCTGGTGTTGTTTCTAGCCTCATCTTTATTGACCTGCTTACAGAAACAGCCTCTTCAGTTAACCCTTATTACCATTGTAACAACTAAGGCGAAGTGTCCATCAATGTAAATGATGTTGAGCTGGTCATGCCCACCCAGTCACATGACCACTGAGCCCTGCCTACCCAGCTGGTCATTAGGGTAGAGAACCGGTTGTTAAATTATTTGAATCCCACCACTGAACAGCACGTGTGCCCACAGACGGGTTTGCCATCACGGGCTTAATTGATAAATATGTTACCAGTCTATGTCACTGCAGATGCAAATTTGAAATGATTTTTTTTTTCATTATTAAAAACAGCAAAATAAAATATGCATGATATAGGTCTGCTTAGTTCTTCTCCTCAATCTCCTCTTTCCAGTTTGGAAGAAAATTCAGTCACCTGTCTCTTATTTTTAACGTGTAGTTTGAGATTATTATTCATCTGGGTCATAATTAGGCATTCAATCTTGCCTGATTTGTAGGGCTAGGTTTCCAAGAACTCTTGGTACGGAAACACTGGTGTTTGTGCACTTTCTGTGACACATAAAGTGCAGTTAAAAGATGGATCAGTGATTCTTGGAGGTAGTGAAAGCCAGCCTGCATCCTCAGTAAATCAAATATTTGTTCCTTCTACTCTAAATTCCTTTGAGTCCAAAATAAAAAAGGCATTTAAGCACTATATTTCCTGTCAAGAAATACCAACCGGATGATAAACTTGGGTGTAAAAGAAAAGCCGTTCACATGTTTCATTTATATACTTATTTGACATATTTGGGTTCACTTTTCTTATAATTCATTTAAAGCAAAAGCATACCTGAAAACAGAATTTAAATCTAATCTACATTTTAAAAGCATAATTGAAATTAAATTAAATGAATCTATTTGAAATATCCTCAGTCAGAAGGGTGCAAACCAGTTAGACCAGGGGTGTCAAATTCAATCCTGCCGTGGGCCATGTTGAGATTTTGTTTGCCCATGGGGGCTAGGGTGGGCATGGCCTAGTCATCATGGCCAGAGGTGGGTTCCTACCAGTTCGCACCTATTCGGTAGAACCGGTTTGTCAAATCTACTGAACCGGTTAGAAGAGGTTCCACCAGTGGACCCGGAAAGCAGGCCACACCTACAGAAGAGCTTCCAAAAGTTTTTGAAACCCACCACTGGTCTTGGATATGATTATTCTACACTATCATGCTCCTATTTATAAAACTCAGTGCCTCTGTGAAAGGTAAGGATGACTGCTGCGCTTGTGGTGCAATCAGAACATTGCGTGTGTTGAAGTTGTTTTAATGCAAACCAAAGATGCCTTTTAAAAAACAAGTTTACATCATATTCTTATGCATGCCAGTGCTGTGTGTGAGGTAATTTAAGGTGGTTCTTACAAGTGTCGTCGGCATCTTCATATCCGGTCACATGGGTGGCAAGCCACTCCCATCCGGTCACATGGGCAGCAAGCCACTCCCACAAAGGAGGCCACACCCACAGAGTAGGTTCGAACAATTTTTGAAACCCACCACTGATCATGGCTAACTAAGTAGGTGTGGCCAGGTCTAGGGCAGCAGAGGGCGGTCCCCCGCCATCTCCAGGATGGCCCATGGGCCAACTCTACGGCCTATTGCGGGCCAGATCCAGCCCGCAGGCCCCACATGTTTTCCACCCCTGAGTTAGACCCTCAACTAAATAGAGCCAGCAACTTCTAGAGGAAAACTAACACTTTAGCTTATAAGTTTCAAGTGGCAAGAAATTCCAGAAAATGTGAACAGTTGTTGAAGTGGGAGCTAGTTAACTTCTGAAGTTAACTTTTTTTTATGGTTATTGACTGGCTTCACAGAAGAGATGGGAACTGAATGGGTATTTACAGACCTGGCAGATTCATATGGGAGCAGATGGTCTTTTCAGCATTTTGTCCTAAGACGCCTAGGGTTTTAAAATGAAAAATAAAGCAGCATCCAGAAGCACATAGCTAACCAGTGCAAACTATTGGATTACATGCTCAAAACTTTTAGAGCTAGTCAAAACCCTAGCTGCCATATTCCACACCAACTACCTTTTATTCAGGGGCAACTAAGTGACTTAGTCAATCTGGCAAGCCTGCATGCTTCAGGAATGGTGATATTTGTTGAAGGTAGATAAATGCTGTCCAACTCCATGTGACATCAAGGAGTAAAACTGAGCTGAGGAACACCCTGAAGGACATCCAGAGTCCTTCAGAGGGAGTGCGACTCAATTAGTGGTGGGTTTCAAAAATTGTTCGAACCTACTCTGTGGGTGTGGCCTCCTTTGTGGGAGTGGCTTGCCGCCCATGTGACCGGATGGGAGTGGCTTGCCACCCATGTGACTGGATATGAAGATGCCGACGACGCTTGTCAGAACCACCTTAAATTACCTCACACACAGCACTGGCATGCATAAGAATAGGATGTCAACTTGTTTTTTAAAAGGCATCTTTGGTTTGCGTTAAAACAACTTCAACACACGCAATGTTCTGATTGCACCACAAACGCAGTAGTCATCCTTACCTTTCACAGAGGCCCTGAGTTTTATAAATATGAGCATGATAGTGTAGAATAATCATATCCAAGGACCAGTGGTGGGTTTCAAAAAATTTTGGAGCCTCTTCTGTAGGTGTGGCCTGCTTTCCGGGTCCACTGGTGGAACCTCTTCTAACCGGTTCGGTAGATTTGACGAACCGGTTCTACCGAATAGGTGCGAACTGGTAGGAACCCACCTCTGGACTCAATCCAGAGTCAAATAAATAACCAGATATGCTTACTTTCTGTCCTTTGATAAGTTTTAAAAAAATGTTTACAGTATACTGTATTATGTTTTTTTTTTTTCCTTTTCAAAAGGGACATGCGGAATGGCTCTATAATATTCAACATTATCCCCTTTACAGTTTTCCCCTGATTTCATCAATGTCCATGCAGATGGGCCACTGCATTTTCATCACCAAAGTTAAAATATCTGGCCCAAATAGGATCAGCACCTGGTACTGGTAGAACATTCAAATCAAATCAATCAAATTGTTATGGTCAAATACCATAGAAAGTTGTCATTGCTGCTGAGAAGTATTTCCCAAACCTTGATGAGAAAATCTCAATATTTTTTTACTCTTTTTCAGATTTAAACCCGTTTAAATACCTGTTTAAATATGTCCTCTGATTAATTTACTAGCTGTGCATAGTTGGAAAAGGAGAACGGCTTGATAACTAAATTAGTCAGTCTGATGAAAATCATTAACTAGAGGGGAATGAGCTGAAACTGTAGGAAAAAATATGGTGTTGGTCAATTATGCATTCTTGGCAACTGCAGCTTCTTGGGAGAAATAATTATGTAAATAATAGATGATCCCTATTTGGGAGATGTCATTATAGCTGAAGTTCAGATGCCACTGACCCGAGAGTGACTGTGGTAAGGATGTAAGAGAAGCAGGTGGCCAAAGCTTTCCTTTCTGTGTGACTGGGAGATGAGAAGGCTTGATTTTATTAGCAAGCCCTAAATTACTGGGTTATGCTAATTTTTTTTTCCTCTCCCGCATAGAGGTGTTGGTGATCGTGGTGGTTCCGTTATCTTTATGCATGCAATCTCTTAGGGCACCTAAATTCAATACAATCCGACCCTCGGTGAACAATTCCAAGGGTTGAACTTTTAGCCTTTGCTTTACAGATCTGAAAATTACAGTCCATCCAATTTAGAACAGTGGCAGTACAGATGGTTGGATCTTACTTTTGCAAATAAACAAGACAGATGATATATAGCTGAGTGTTATTGGAGTTCAGAAAGGAAATGAGGGGAAATAGCTAATTACCGTACAATTTATTGTAAGGATGATGCCACTTCCTATTCATGCACAATAGAACAGTTGTATGGGCAATAATTGCCACATTATGCACTAAAATGCATTAACCAATCACGTGAGCATCACTATTTTTCTCCAGCTGCCTGAAAAATGATTTTTTTTCCCAAGCAGTAACGAGAGACAAATACTTTAAAAAAAAAAAAAACCTAACATTTTATTATTTTATTATTTATATTAATGTCACTTACCCTCTTCCATAAACATATGTACACCAAGCCTACTTGGGCATTGTAAAAGTCCTTCTACCTACAGAAAGGAAACAAGATTCATAAGAATGAAAGCCCTATTAGTTTTAGCTCGCAGCTAAACAGAGAATTGACTATTATCAATATGCAATGATTTTGCTGTGCATCAATTTGTATAAAATACCTTGCAATGTTAAAGTAGGAAAATAGTGCTACATTTCTCTCTTATGTGTTGGCATGGATGGGTGTATTTTGTATCAAAGTTTGATTCTTTCACTCAATGGAAAATTATTCATTAGTTACATAATTCGTGTTGAATTAAAAGCCGAGGTGGCGCAGTGGTTAGGGTGCAGTACTGCAGGCCACTTCAGCTGACTGCTATCTGCAGTTCGGCAGTTCAAATCTCACCGGCTCAAGGTTGACTCAGCCTTCCATCCTTCCGAGGTGGGTGAAATGAGGACCCAGACTGTGGGGGCGATATGCTGACTCTCTAAACCGCTTAGAGAGGGCTGAAAGCCCTATGAAGCGGTATATAAGTCTAACTGCTATTGCTATTGTTATTAACCAATTTTGTCCTTTCTTTTCACTTTTGCTGTGAAGATTATTCTGCTCAATTGAGAAGTTAGATGCGTGCTGTATAAAAATAAAATGCCACATTCCTTAATAACATGATAAAGCCGATCTTGATTAACATGCCCCATAGATTTTAGCCAAAGATAATTATACTTCCTTTTGACTTCTATTATTAAAAAGTCAATATCGATGACTTATTATACTTTTTTGTTAAAAAAAAGAGAAGTTGAATGTGAAATCTAAAATTTTTAAGGATTTGAAAGTGTCTCCAATATTCCTTCTTAATCGTGTTTTTATTTGTGTACTTAATTCAATTTGATGCTGGTCAACTCCAAAGCAACTTTGGGAAGCTCGTCAAATGTTATCCCAAACATTTTCTGTTGCAAAGCAAAGTGATTAAAAAATATCACTGTTATTAATTGTCCAGGATATAGTTCTTTGTTATCAGGTGCTTACCGAATTGTCAGATATCGGGGCTCTGTTAGTGGAAGAGGTATATCAGTCTAGAAGAAGTTCTGCCATGAGCATCAACATCTAACAGCCTCCTATGGATGTGCTGTGGAGTCATGTAGAGGGAAAGGAAGATTCCTCTTTAAATGAGGAACAGCGTGCAGGATTTGAAGTAGTGAAATATTCTGAAGGAACCCAGCGGGTTGCTTCAATTTGGCCCAACTGAAAGCTCCACTCACTACAAAGGAAATGGGGTAACACGAGAACATGGTGAAAATGTTTCATATGAGCAAATGTTAAGGAAATGTCAAAGAAATACCACAGGGCTTATTCTGGTTACAGGCCACTTCATAGAATTACTGGTCTTAAACATGTTTTTAAAAAAAGATTACCTTTCAATGGAAAATGAGATCCTCTTTATTGTACGTAGTAATCATGAAATGAAATGATAGTGTAGCAACTTGTGGTTTTGAAGACTATCCCCACCACACACACTCCCCCCCCCCTCTTTAATCCGATACATGATTTTGCTGGCAACATGAATCTTACACTTGGTCAAATTTCATCCACTATCTGTTTGAAAGAACACCATCCCAAATTATACAATTATATTGGCAAGCAGTAACAAATGATGCCAAACCTACATTTGCAGAGATGAATATATTCTAAAGCAGAGTTACTTCATTTTAACAGGTGTAGTTCCGTAGAAATCTGATGAATGGAAATATTACAGAAATGTTTCCTGAAAAGGCACTACTGTTTTTAAAAATATGTTTTTCAAGCCTTTAATGCTTAAAAGGTTTTACTGCTACTCTGCTCATTTAACTGTTCTTTCTGATTCTCTATAATCTTCGATGTTTATGTTGTAAACCATCTTGAAAATGATGAAAGTACAAAAATGTAATGAATATAAAGACCCAGTTCTCAGATATTAGACCATTTTTTTTTTAAGTCAAGAGTCCTGACCCTGAACAAATTGATTTAAAAGACATTCAGCATTTAACTGGGAATAAGTCCTTCTGTCTTGGTAGATTTATTTCTGAGTGGAAATGCAGAGGTTTACATCAATAGTGATTGTAGCTTGTATTTCATATATTGTGAGTGATCCATAGAATCCCTTTCATCTTAAAATTACTAGAATTTTTGTTGCATTTTTGGTTTCTGCATTTTGAGAATTGTTTCTGCTCATTTTGAGAATTGCATACTGTAGAAATGAAAGTTCATGTCTTTCACTGAGAACATGGCTTCCATTTTATTCCTGAACTGATTCTCCTCACCTGATTCAACCTAGGTTGAACAACTTCTGCAGGAATACCTTGGATCAATACATATCAGAGAAATATTAGTTGCATTTCTCTCTCCGAGAATTACCCAGCTCCATGAAAGTATCTTTGTTTTATTAAATCTCTCTTGTCTTTGAATATTTGGCAAATAATTAATTCTCATCATATGGAATCATCACGTAGGATGGAATTCTTAAGGAATCAATATTTAATAATTCTAGGCCCATTTTAATTAAAAGCAAGACACTATTTCTAATCTATTCTCTACTTGATTCGATTGGAGTCAGTTTAATTATAGTGCCTAGACTGAATTTTATCTTGCTAACCTAGTATATTTTAGAGCTTACATATTACCCATAGTTTTATAAGTTTTTGTATAGCCAAAGAAAGAGTTATGAATCATCACATGTATTTATTTATTTTATTAAAAGTCGCATGCTTTTGTATAGAGATGTATTTAGTTGCCTGATCTTCCTCAGAAATTTAGAGAGACATTAATTTGTGACATATGACAAATCCAAAGGGAATCAACTGGATTCTACTCTAGAGAATACAAAGTCATAGAGAAGCAAACTATTCTAGCTCTATCTTTCCCACCAAGCATTTTGATTTTTGCCTATTTTTCTCTCTCTTATACATACAACTTTAAGCAAGCTTAATCATAATTGGTCTACTAGCCTTTGTCATTTCCTTTAGGTATATAGAGATATTCCTCTTGTTTTGCCTGCAATCCCAGGGGCAAATACATTTGAATCTGCTGTGAGAAGGAATTCTTGTCAAACACATGGGGATTGTTAAAAACGAAGATGTTGATGAGGCTAGGGAACATATTTACTGCTTTCTGGAAAGAGGGACAATGGCAATCTATGCTGGAATCCTATTTTGAGTAAATTGTTTAAGAAAACGACTCAAAAACACAGTATTTCTTTATAACCTGCATCGTATTTAAATTATAAGCCATGGATCTAATAATAGGGCAACTTAAAATATAAATATCTTCAATGCAATGCAGAATAGGGCACAATAGTGCTGAAATATTTTGGCTAATGTTCATAAAATTATAAAAATCACAGAGTATAAAGTATTCAGTGCTCAATCTCAGTAAAGCGTCCTCAAATTATGGTACATCAAGCTTTGTTTTAAGATGCACACCATTTCCCTTGTTAGATTGCATCATTCTTTTCCTTAACATTCAGATTGTATTCCATTTTTCATTTTGGGTTGATAAGGAATTTCTCTATGGCATCCTTCTAACCTCAGATAACGATCCATTCTATTCTATTGCTTCTCAGCTGTATCTTCTCTCAAATATATAAATACAAATATACCCAGTTCCCATCATTTCTTCCCATAGGACAGGGCTGTCAAACGCCCGGCCCATGGGCCAGATGAGTCATGCGCTGGACACGCCCACACCTATTTTATGAGCAAAGGTGGCGCAGTGGTTAAATGCAGCACTGCAGGCTACTTCAGCTGACTGCAGTTCTGCAGTTCGGCTGTTCAAATCTCACCTGCTCAGGGTGACTCAGCCTTCCATCCTTCCGAGGTGGGTAAAATGAGGACCCGGATTGTTGTTGGGGGCGATATGCTGACTCTGTAAACCGCTTAGAGAGGGCTGAAAGCCCTATGAAGCGGTTTATAAGTCTAACTGCTATTGCTATTGCTATTTTAGTGAAGGGGGGAAAGTCCCAATATATCATGTGATGCCGCAATGGCGGCATGAGTTGTGACACCCCTACCATAGGACTTATTTCTGAAGCCATCTTTCTTCAGGTTTTTTCTCAACTTTTCCTGAAATATGTGACCTGGTATGGACACAAATGGGGTAGGATATGGAAAAAAAGTACAGCTTATAATGATTTGTCATCTGAGCAAAAATGGCATTTGCCTTTTTAGAAGTGAGGACCTCTTGCTTATCGATTTTCATCTTGAGATTAGCTATAATTCCCGATTGCAAATGTACTGTTTTGGGGAATATGCTATATCTGCATTTGATTCCTTTTTCCAAAGTGAAAGCTTTTGCATTTGTCTCTCTCAATTTCCATCATATTATTTTCAGCCCATTTGTCTAATGTATCACAATCACTTAATTTTATTTCTGTCTCCCAGGGTATTAACTACTAATTTTGTGTTGTCTGAAAATTTGATAAGCATTCCCTCCACCTCTTTATTCAAGTCATTAATAAAAATGTTGAAGAGGACAAATCTGGACTTTGTGGCACCCCATTCAGTGGCTCTCTTTCATTTGATGAAAAAATATTGATGGCCATTATTTGAATACAGTTTTCAAACCAACTATAATATTGTCATGTCAATCCACCATTTAACTGTCTGTCAGATATAAAGTCCTAGGGACGTGATGGCGAATCTATGACATACGTGTCTCAGGTGGCACGCAGAGCCCTCTCTGCGAGTATTCAAGCTATCGTCCCAGCTCAGCTTCACCCCACCGGCCTCCCACCAGTCAGCTGCCTTTTGGGTATCTGCCCTGCATGCATGGGGGTGGTGGAGCGCATGAGAGGGTTGTGCTCACATGCACAGGGGGATGGGGGGGTTGCACACACATTGCATTATGGGTGTGTGTCAGGGGTGGGTTTCTCACCCCATTCCAACCAGTTCGGTTGGAACGGGGCCAGCAGCATCCTCGTGCACGTGCGCGGTGCACGCATGCGTACTAGCGTCTGCGTGACGCTCCAGCTGCTCCTGGAGGATCGCGCAGGTGCTGTATGTCTCCTGTGCATGCGTGGAAGTACAGAACTCGTCAAAACTGGGTAAGGACCGCAGGTGGGCGGGCACGCCCTTCGCTGTTCCCGGAAGTTACTTACTTCTGGGTTCGCCGACCAACCGGTTCGCAGGGACCACCGCGAACCGGTTGAAACCCACCCCTGGTGTGTGTGCATGCTCTCACTCACACACGTGCACATTTTCGGCCCGCAGCAATGAAAGGTTAGCCATCATGGGTATTGTGTCAAATGCTTTGCTAAAATCAAAACGGTTCTACAGCATTTCTCCATTTTAGTAAGGAAATGAAATTTAGTCTGGCAACATATATTCTTGGCAAATATTTACTGACTTCTGGTAATTCATGTATTGTTTTAAAGTGCTGACAGATTAGCCTCTTTATGGTTTCAGTGTCATATGATCTAGTCTCTAGCTCATGGATCTTCCTTCCCCCTCCCCCCACTTGTGAATAAAAGCAATGATCCTCCACCTCCAATTATCTGAAATTTCAGTTAAGACAAACGTAAACTTTGGCAAGATTATTAGAAATTTCTTTCAGATGCAATTCATATGGCTTTGGGGACTTGTACTTATTCAAGTTCAGTATGTACTTCCAGATCATATTTTAATCAAACATCCTGCTGTTCAAAATTAAATGTGTTAGTGTAACACATTAAAACAATACTAAACAGTAACAGGAGTTGAATAATCCCATGTTTATTTTATTGTTTGCTCTATATCCTTTTGCTGTGTTCACTCTTGCATGCACTTCATCATTAGAACAAAATATGGCTACGATCAAAGATCACTGGAATCAAAGCACGTCAAAAGAGCTGAGGTGGCGCAGTGGGTAGAGTGCAGTACTGCAGGCCACTTCAGCTGACTGCTATCTGCAGTTCGGCGGTTCAAATCTCACCCGCTCAAGGTTGACTCAGCCTTCCATCCTTCCGAGGTGGGTAAAATGAGGACCCAGATTGTGGGGGCAATATGCTGACTCTGTAAACAACTTAGAGAGGGCTGAAAGCCCTATGAAGTGGTATATAAGTCTAACTGCTGTTGCTATTGTTAATCTATCTAAAATAAAAGGTGTATAAAAGAATGCTACCTGAAATAACTTGAGTTATTAAGTGTTGAGTGTTGGCCAACCACCAAATGCATTGAGAGCTCTGTACATGCCATGGAGATGTGCATGATTCATTGGTTGTTGGGCATTTCTCTTCTTGTTCATGTCAGCAATGACTCAGTATGGCAGCAAATGGATTTTGCACCAATATTTGAGAAGATGTGGGTGAGACATCCAAAAGTGATATGGTCATGTCCTAAAAGCAGCACCCTACACCCTATTGCCTGCATCCGTGACCCGACAAATGCGCGCATGACAAAAGCGCACCGACGAAACCGCGGCAAGAAAACCGCAATGTCATAAACGCGCCCACAACAACATGTCGACAAAACTGTGCCCACAAAAGCGCGATTTCAGTTAAGATAAGGTTTAGGGTTAGGTTTAGGGTTAGGTTTAGAACTCACAGTTATTACTTGTTCGTTGAAGGCGCGCTTTTGTCGGCGCGCTGTTGTCGGCGCGCTTCTGCGCTCATTCATCGGCACGCTTTAGAACTCGTGGTTTTCTCTCCGCGGTTTCGTCGGCGCGCTTTTGTCGAGCGCACATTTGTCGGTGAACCCCTGCATCACCTTCCACTTTAACACAATGGCAAGCGTCTGCATGAAAGGCCGAAGCAAAGATGGCAAAACGCAATAAATGCAGCCCAGTTGGACTCAGATGCTGCATTTGATCATACAAGATGGTGTTTGTCGATCCCAAAGGATCATATTCACTCTTGAATATAGACTGTATATAGAATAAGAGCCCCCCGTTTGCTCTTTGTAGCATCCTTCTCCAACCTCTGTTCACTCTTCAGTTAGAGTTCCTGCCTACAACTGTTTTAAGCTGAAAGGAAGTAGTTTTTGCTTAGATAGGAGAAATGTTTCCTAATGATAAGAGCTGTTAAACAATAGATCAGAGTAACCTGAAATGTGGTGGAAGCTCCTTCACGGGAGGTCTTTAAGCAGAGGCTCAACGGATGTCTATTCTCCAGGGATGCTGAGATAGCCTATTCTGTGCTGGACAGAGTATTTCCAAGGTTGCTTCCATTCTGTGATTCTCTACTATGGACAGTCTTTTTTTTTTGGTAACTTTTCTATAATAGAATGCTAATCATTATGACCTGGAAACTGAGTGGAAGTGATAATGGCTATTACGGATTCCATTAGAATGTGGATTATTAATGTTTTGTGGTATTTCATTGTGAGGGGATTGATCTGCTTCATTTAATATATGAGAAAGACACGCAGCAACAAAAGTGTACAGGAAGTGTACATATTCTAGCTTTCGTTAGTTGTGTGTTACTTACGGATGAAAAGCAGAGGTGTTATTAAGGAAAAAGAAAGTTTGTATTGTCCTGATAATAACAATACTGTGTGAGGAAGTGAGATAGTCCAGGCAAAATATAGTGTTATGGATTATAACATTGTGAAGACTTGTCTACATTTTGATTTTGCTGTATGTCCCTGGAATAAAGAGTTTTATCCCAACTCTTTATTACCTGTTTCAGAATAGATTTCTGCCAACAGCTGGTGTATTATTTTAGATGGTTTGGAAAAAGATTTGCAGGTACTTAGATCCAAAGACATTTAACTGTATTCAGGAGATTTGACAAAGAGAGAGAGAGGAAAAAAATGTTACTTTTCAGTCATACATATAGCATTCAGATAACCTTGTTCTGTACTTTAAAAAGAATATAATAGCTATTCAAGTGACTACAGACTAAGTAATTCCTTGAGTGCTATTGTGAAGAGAGGGGAAGGGAAGAAGTATGCAATACAGTATCAAATAGTAGTTTGTTGTGGCCCAGCAGGAGCCGTTGGAGCTGCCACCAGACTCCGACAGCGAGGGGCCCTATGAGTCGGCTCTGGAGGATGTGGAGGACCCTGGACAGGGTTCTGACTCCTAGCAGGGTGCAGAGAGGCTGGTTGGCCACCAGGAGGCGCCTGAGCCTTGGACCAGTTGGGAGGAGCCAAGGGAGTTGTTTCTGGATGCCCGGCAACGCCGGGCAGATTGACGTAGAGAGCAGCTACGCAGTTACCAAGGATGATTGGACCCAGGTGATTGTAATTAGGCTCCTCTCAAGGTAGTATTTAAAGAGAGACTGGGAGGAGCCTGGTTTTGCAGGATTCAACGTCATTCCTAACACTGGAGAAGCTGTTATCTGTCGAAGTCTGAGTTGCTGCCAAGGTTCTTATCTGTTTGTTATGCTTGGCTTTCAGCCACCGAGGTTTTGGTTTCTTGCTAATAAAGTGCTGTGAAATTCCAGTTAAGCTTGTCTTGGCATTTGTTACTGGACGGAGGAGAGGGTCAGAACAGTAGTTGCTATTCATCCTGCATAGTTACACAGAATGCATGCAAGTTCAAGATTCCTTTCAAGTTCAACTTCTAGGCAGTGGTTTGTTCTAATGATGATTCATTTAACCAGGCTATCGAATCATAGGTTAACATGTTCGTAACATCATGCTCTGATGTTCATAAGAGCAGTTGAAACAAACAGTTCACCAATTTCATCTATCAAACTTAGCTTGAAATAATAGAAACTTTTGGTCTTCTTGCACATAAGAATTTTATCTGTCAATTTTGTTGTGGACCATTTTTTAAAGATAAAATAACATTAGCATTCCATTAAAGAGTTTCCATTAAAAACAAAACAGCTAAAATGTTTGCAAAATGATGCATTTGAGCCTTGATTTGACATGTTCTCTGTACTATCCAACATCCTTAGATGTGGAAACACTGCAATGCAGAAATAAGAGCAACTGAAGTAATGTTATTGGCACAATCATTGACTTAAAATTAATTGATGGCACTGTATCTATATTATGCAGAAAGGGCTGTGTAAGGGTAATATCCATCTGAAAAGCTAGCAACTGATTTTCCCCCTGACTAAAATACATTTAGATCAGGGAAAGTAATTTATTTAGATCCTTAAAAGCATCAAAGTTTTGGGGGGGTTGTGGAAACATGACCTTAGTTGATTAATTTGCTCTCTGTGAAGTGTTTTTGGTACGCTTTATGCAGATAGAAAATATTTTGAATTTTACTGAGATACTTGGGAAGAGAGTGGATAGATTTTCCATTGTCCAGATCTATTATATTAGAGCTCATATAAACTTACTTTTCGAATCTTTCTCTGCAAATAGAACAAACTATAAAAGAGAGAGAGAAAAGGAGGGAGCAACGCAGGGCAATGCCACCTTGAAAGTAATGAATGTATCTTGCTTTGCCAAATTTTTCATAGTCAAAGCGTTTTGCTGGTGGCATATTATTGGAGCTTGACTAACCATGCAAATATAGATTTACACCAATCTCTGCTCATAGTTTCACTTGAATATTAACTACTTCCATGTTAATGGCATCAAAACTGCTTGGAGACAGTGGATTTTCCCTGTGGAATTGCTCTAGAATTTCTTGCCAATGGAAGCTTTCCTCCAAATGTGAATAGAAAACATATGTGTATATAGGAGAAGGGGCATTCCATTTTGATTGGATCCACAGGAGGGATCAAGGAATTTTCAACAAAAATCAGGAATAAGATTAAGAGAAAACATAATGCCCAATTTGGCAAAAAGTGATATTGGCAAAAACATGGATCATTTGTCTGTGTATGACATTTAAGATTGAAATATACTATATACTTCAATCCCAGGGCCCAATACCATTTGGAACAGGGGTAGTCAACCTTTTTATACCTACTGCCCACTTTTGTATCTCTGTTAGTAGTAAAATTTTCTAACCGCCCACCGGTTCCACAGTAATGGTGATTTATAAAGTAGGGAAGTAACTTTACTTTATAAAATTTATAAAGCAGAGTTACAGCAAAACCCCTACTGCCCACCATGAAAGCTGGAACGCCCACTAGTGGGCGGTAGGGACCAGGTTGACTATCACTGATTTAGAACTACACTGTATGAGCAGTTGGCAACTGTACAGACATGGGCAACTCTACTTGTATGATTGGCAGGCACTCATACTTATACCCACATGCAAAGCTCTATTTGCATGAGTGGTGGGCACTGGAACTCACATGGAACCATCCCCTCTCCCCCCCCCCCTCAGATCCACAAAGCTGGAAAGGTTGGGAACCTGTTCTGACCCCCTCCTCCATCCAGTAACGACTGCCGAGACAAGCTTAACTGGAATGTACTTTAATAGCAAGAAACCAAAACCTCGGTGGCTGAAAGCCAAGTGTAACAAACAGATAAGGACCTTGGCAGCAACTCAGACGAGCCTTGGCAGCAATCCAGCCTGCCAAGCTAGTTATAAAAGTTCTCCAACTTTTAGTCAATGTGTTGACTTCTGCAAGAGAGGCGTGTGCACAAGCAGTCTTTTTATAGTCTGGAGAGGAGCCTAATTACCACCATCTGAGTGCAATTACCTCCTGTATTTGCACAACTGTTCCTGACGCCTATTAGCTCTTCGGTGCCGGGCATCCAGGAACAACTCACTGCTGGCGTCCGGCTCACTCTCCCTTGTCTCCTCCCCACTGGTCCAAGGCTCAAGTGGCTCCTGGTGGCCAACCAGCCTCTCTGTGTCCTGCTTGGAGTTGGAACCCTGTCCAGGGTCCTCCACATCCTCCAGAGCCGAGTCATAGGGCCCCTTGCTGTCAGAGTCTGGTGGCAGCTCCAACGGCTCCTGCTGGGCCACAACAGGAACTGCACTATTATATCACAAATACACAATTTTATCATGCTTCCATTTTTGTGTATTGGCGTTACTTCTGTACAGAAATCCAACACGAAATTGGCTGGAAAAATAAACGGTATGATTGAAATATCATCTTTGCTCAAAAAGTACTTGAAAAATCCATGCCTATTTTTAAACTTTAATTTAATTAGAGTTTTAAATTTGTTGCTATTTTATATGTATGGATGAATTAGATGCCAAAAATAAAAATAAAAAACTTTGCAAAAACAAGTGCATCTGCTTTGGAATGTAGTCTAGGGTGTTACTGATGGTGTATGGTTTCTTTTCATTTAGGGCTAAATCTTGATTTTTATGCACTTTCTTTTCCTCCCTTTTCTCTAGTGGCAGATGAAAGTAAAGTTGCCTTATTGACTGCTCAGAAACTAGGTAAGATTCCCCCCCCCCTCTTAGTTTTACCATATTTTGCAATTAAACTATTATATAAAATATATAAAATAGAGAGTCAGTTAAATCCTATTCGGAATGAATCTCCAATCTGTAATGGAAAACTAAGCTTTTTTTTTTCTGTTTCTAGGATATTGACTGAAAATTGAATAATTTGCAAAAGCAACAGTAGTATGGCTTTTTAGTTACAAACAATTATGTGTACCAAGTAAACAGTTAAAACTTTAAAAAGTCATTTAAAGGAGGCATGGGAGGAAAAAAAATCATGGTGATAATGGTAGGGAGTTTCATTAGGAGCTCATTGTTGTTGTTTTTGTGTGTGTGTTATTTTTAGTGTATTGTGTTAATGTTTTCATTGGTCAATATGAGTCAGCTGATTGGTATAGTTCATTCCAGCTTTGTAGACTAGTTTTTTTCCTGGATTTCCAAACTCATCTTTATCTTGACAGATTAAACCCCAATTCTTTGCTTCAGAAACTCAGTTCCAAGCATAGATCAGTTCCTAAATAAAACATTGGGTAACCTTGCTTCGCAGCAGCTATCACACAATGGATTTCCATCTGACCTGAAAAAATAGATTTTTTTTAAATAAAAGATTCTTTTAAATAGTTTTTTTTTTTAAAAAAAAATTGTGATGGTTATGTGTTGTTTCAAATTCTAGACTGAAAGTATACGATTAGAATTTTGTGACCCAAAGCTTCAATTCAACCACATTTTAAAATGGAATTCTGAATCACAATAAATACTGCTTTGGTCTAGGGGAAAGCATTTGAAAGCCTTATATAACAAGGTCCTGTTCTGCCTTAGCTATTGTAGCATAGGTTTAGGGTTAGATTTAGGGTTAGGGTTAGTGTTACATTTAGGGTTAGGTTTAGGTTAGGATTAGCATTACGTTTAGGGTTAGGGTTAGCATTAGGGTTAGGGTTAGCATTAGGTTTAGGGTTAGGTTTAGGTTCACAGCGCGCTTCTGTCACCACACTGTTGTCGGTGTGATTCAGTGCTCATTCATCGGCGGGGTTTAGAACTCACAGTTTTGTCACCGCGGTTTAGTCGGGCGCGGTTTTGTCGGTCGTCCTTTTGTCAGTGAACTGAAAACTGTTTAGATTTCCTTCTCTAGAACTCCAAATCGTTCTCTCTCAGAGAATAGTAGAATGAAAGTTGCTTACTTCATTTATCCCAAAATACTGCGTTTCTCCGAAAATAAGACCCGGTCTTATATATATTTTTTCCCTTCAAAAGAGACACCAGGTGTAATTTTCAAGGTATGTCTTCCTCTGTCTCACATCACCGTGATGGCTTTGACAGCCCTGCCCAGCAGGAGCCCCTGTGGCTGCTGATGGCCCTCTTCTTTTGCAGCTGATTGCCATAGCTCATGCGCAGTGCCCCCAGCCTCTGTTTTGCTGTCAGAGGCCTTCAGGAAAGGCCTCTGCAGCCAAGAAACCGGGTCTGGATTGAGCCCATAGCGCCCCCTGGCCTCATTTCGCTGTCAGAGGTTTAGATGTTTAGATGTTTATTAACATTTGTAGGCCGCCCTTTTCCCTGAGGGGACTCAGGGCGGCTCACATAAAATCAGGGAGGGGGAATACAAACAATGACGTAGACACATATAATAAAAGTAATAAGCAACATACATTCATCATTCGGGAGGGGCGGCTATCCTTGTCCCCAGGCCTGACGGGCTAGCCAGTTCTTAAGGGCTGTGCGGAAGGTCTGGACGGTGGTGAGGGTACGAATCTCCACGGGGAGTTCGTTCCAAAGGGTCGGGGCTACTACTGAGAAGGCCCTCCTCCTTGTAGTTGCCAGCCGGCACTGGCTGGCCGATGGAATACGGAGGAGGCCCAATCTGTGAGATCTAATTGGTCGCAGGGAGGTAATTGGCAGAAGGCAGTCTCTCAAGTATCCAGATCCACTACCATGCAGGGCTTTATGGGTGACTAATAGCACCTTGAAGCGCATCCGGAGATCGACAGGTAGCCAGCGCAGCTCGCGGAGGGCTTTATGGGTGACTAATAGCACCTTGAAGCGCATCCGGAGATCGACAGGTAGCCAGCGCAGCTCGCGGAGGATATGTGTTATGTGGGTGAACCGGGGTGCACCCACAATCACTCGCGCAGCCGCGTTCTGCACTAACTGAAGTCGCCGGATGCTCCTCAAGGGCAGCCCCATGTAGAGCACATTGCAGTATTCCAGCCTAGAGGTCACAAGGGCCCGAGTGACTGTTGTGAGCGCCTCCCGGTTCAGGTAGGGTCGCAACTGGCGCACCAGGCGAACCTGGGCGAATGCCCCCCTGGTCACAGCCGTCAGGTGGTGGTCAAACGATAGCTGTGGATCCAGGAGGTATTCAGGAAAGGCCTCTGCAACAAAGAAATGAGCTTTGATGGTGCCTCTGGTGGCAAAACAGAGGCCAGGGGGTGCTGTGCACGACAATCTGGAGCTCTTTTATCAGCTGGAGAAGCCTTTCCTGAACGCCTCTGATGGCGAAACAGAGGCTGGGAGTAATGTGTGCAAGTGGTGCCTAGCGGCTGCAGAATAAGTATGCCAACAAGGTGAGCAGGTATCAAGGTGTGCGAGGCCTAGCTGAAAGTGCCTGAAGGTAAGCAGGTCCACCCTCATCCCCACCTAGCTTGTACCTGTGTGCCTTACCCCACCATATGCAATCAGGGGCAATGGAGTGGGCGGGATCTTAAATAGGGCTTATTTTGGGAGATATGGCTTATAGCAATTAGTAATAGCAGTTAGACTTATATACCGCTTCATAGGGCTTTCAGCCCTCTCTAAGTGGTTTACAGAGTCAGCATATCGCCCCCACAGTCTGGGTCCTCATTTTACCCACCTCGGAAGGATGGAAGGCTGAGTCAACCCTGAGCCGGTGAGATTTGAACCGCCGAACTGCAGATAGCAGTCAGCTGAAGTGGCCTGCAGTACTGCACCCTAACCACTGTGCCACCTTGGCTCTTCTCCTTATATTGGGTGCATGTGTAAAAACCAAGCTAGGACTTATTTTTGGGGAAACACGGTATTACAAATGTGAAAATTATCTATTGAATTCTAACTGATAACATGGCCTAGGTTGTTGAATTCTATTTTTCATCCCTATCACAGTAATCCTTTTATGGAGAAACATTCCCGTAAACAGAATATCTTATATCGCCGGGTAGCCGGGGTCGGGGGAATCACATATAAGTAGAAACTAAATTCAGTGTATTCTAGTGCAAGTTTAGAAAACTATTTAATTTCTCTTGGAGTAAAAACCTTTAGATTATTAAAACCACAGTGAAAATCTCATAGATAAATATTTTAATGCCTTTTCTATTTAGCTTAGAAAACCATAGCCTTCTTTTAAAGGAAAGCAGCCATTTTGAACAAACTTTGTTCTATGTTTTGCGAAATTAAAAAATGAAGGCTACATTGTCTGCTTTAATAATCACGGTGATAATATATTGTGTATAATAAAGCTTTATTTAAACGAAGTAACTGCACTGCATCACTGACATTTTTAGTGAGATACTTTTAGTCAATCCTTTTGGCATACAGCAATTTTCATTTCTACGGTAGAAGAATGTAATCTTTTTTAATTTCTCCTACCCTGTAGTTCTTCCCTTCGGCGTACAAAAGGTTATTTTTTTCTATTTGAAACTGAAGAGTCTCACCTGGTCTTGCCTTTCATCCTCCTCTCTGAAACCACTGCTAAATCTCAAGCTGAAAATCTTTCCAAAAAGTGACTCATCAGTTGGAAATTGTGCCCTGCTACTCAGGAGGCGGTTTGCAAACATAGCAACTGCATTTTGTTTGCCAAAAAATAAATGGGAGCCCTTCCTGTCAATCCATGTTGGAATGAGGCCCACTGCAGTCATAATCATTGGCAAGGAATTGTTTTCAAACCAAACAAGTTCTCATTTTCAATTTCCATACCTGGTGTATGGGTGAGGCCCTGGGTTTATTTTACACCATTACGGGCAAACCTCAACCAGAGTCCAGCTGTGGTCTTTATAGGCATATGATATTTGATTTGATTTGATTTAATAAATTTATAGGCCGCCCAATCCCAAAGGACTCCGGGCGGCTTACACAAAATAAATTTTAAAAAATGAAAAGTTAAAAGAACGGAGGAAAAGAGATTAAAAAACCACATCATGCACCCAGTCTAATCGGGGCTGGACCTTGATCAAGAGGTCAACAACCCCAGGCCTGCTGGAATAGCCAGGTTTTGATAGCCTTTCGGAAGGCCATGAGAGTGCGTAGGTTTCGGATCTCTGGGGGTAGTTCATTCCATAGGGTTGGAGCGGCTACAGAGAAGGCCCTCCCCCAGGGAGCCGCCAGCCGACATTGTCTGGCTGACGGCACCTGGAGAAGGCCCACCCTGTGCGATCTTATCGGCCGTTGGGAGGTATGCAGCAGAAGACGGTCTCACAGATATCCGGGTCCTAGGCCATGTAGGGCTTTAAAGGTAATGACCAGCACCTTGAATCGCGCTCGGAGACCAATAGGGAGCCGGTGCAGCTCGCGTAGGATAGGTGTAATGTGGTTGTATCTTAGTACACCCAGTATCGCTCGCGCGGCTGCATTCTGGACTAATTGTAGTCTCCGAACACTTTTCAGGGGCAGCCCCAGATGGATGTATAGGCAAGTCGGATAAAGAAACAAGCAGACAGAAATGGAAAATGGTGTTGTTCCTATCTCTTCCCTCTTACTTTACCCTACTCCACTGCTGTCTCAGTTTTGCCATGTCATCATCCTAGGTTATAAGCAAAAGGCTAGCTCTTCTTTTTCCCAAGTTCTAATTTAGCACTGTTTTTAACACAACACTCAAGGAAAAACAAAAACACCACAAAGATTCTGAATTCTGAACTAGCTATTGCTACAAGAAAAGGAATGGTGGTCGAAACTGGTGTTGCTGGTTTCTTGGCTTGGCCAAGATTTGACTTAAAGCTAAAAAAAAAAAAAAAAGAAAAAACTTCCACATCTTTTAAAGGTTGCATACAACCAGAAATAGATCCTTAGTAAAGCTGAAAGTTATTTTTTTAAAGTTATAAAGTTACCCACTGCCTAATTAACTTGAGAGCAGCTGAGAAACGGGGAGACAACTGGAGTGGGTTTGCCAGAATGACCCTATTTCCCATTTTTCTCTGTGCAAAAAGTCTGAGGAACTCCCAGCTACTAGATGTCAATTAAGAGGGGAAATGGACCTGGTGTGTCAGTCGATCTGATCCAGAGGATCTATAGCTTTGCAGAGTGAGATGCACGGCATATAAATTTTATAAATCTGCTCCACTATTGTAGCCTGATAGAATGTCAGGGGAACGGCTTAATCTCGACCACCAAGTGGTTGTAAAAACACAATAAAATAAATGACAGGGTGAACAAAGGTATTTATATTTCCCATCAGCATCCATTCCCAGTCTTTTACACTTTCAGACAACACATCCCATGGGACGCAGCTACACCAGGGTTCCTGTGTAATCTCAGAAACACTCAAACTCTTTGCTTCTCACAGCTTTTCTGCTGTGTGTGTTTCAATAAGCCGGGTTTCAAATCAGATTTGGCAACAAAAATGCCTATCTTAATTTAACTTGCCATAAATATACAGCTGTTGTGGTGGTTATAATAGCATAGTTTGGAAGGATTTATGTACAAGCTATTGTTTGTATTGGAAAAATGCTGCCCTTTTCCTCCCATTTATGCAAACTCACAAATGGGATTCCATTAGCCTCTAGCTGTTTGCTTTATTTTCATTTTTCATATGTTTCTTTCTTATTATTTAATGCATGGAAGTAGTCTTAATATATATTGACTGTCTGCTAAAGTCTCTGCTGACACAGCTTTTCAAAATGATGCAGTGGTGGAGAAAAGCTGATGAGTTCTTTACGATCTTTGACGTATTAATTAACAAAATGGACTAAAAGGAAGAAACCTTTCCCATTTTCTGTTTTAATTTTCTAAAACACATGTAGATTGAGACTTCAAGTGAAGAGCTGCAACAAAGGACTAATATATGTTGGGAAGTTGTACATTCTAGTAGATTAATACATTGATCTCTGCTGGTTTGGAGATCACATCAGGCTAGTTTTGTGTTTGTTTTTTTTCCAAAAGTCTCTCCTCCTTTTGTAAAGTCATAAAGTTGTGTAGATACCTGCTTATGAAACTATCCTGGAATCAATGCAACATTAATAATTGAATTTTTGAGGTTCTCAAGTTGAAAAAAACTCATAATATACTATTTGCTATGTTCCTTTTACAGTGATTATCACCTGTATTATACAGTGCCTCTACTACAAGGCTCACAAGTGACTCATAAACATAACAGCTGCTTCTGTGTATCCCAGTAACTGGTTTCAGTGGCATATTGCTGTGATATTATTGCCTTTGTGAGCTGGGCAGCATAGAAGTCTAATACCAATATACTGAGAGCAGAATATAGCCTTATCTTTGTAAATTTTTCTGACCCCTGTTTTAAAGCTAAGAGTTGCATTGCCATTACTTGTTGGCTGCAAATATCATGACCCAACTTCAAGAGATTCAAGATTTAATAAATTTATATGCCGCCCAATCCCGAAGGACTCCGGGCGGCTTACATAAAACAATTCTAAAAGATTTAAAACAGAAAAAGAACAAATTAAAAAGACACATCATGCACTCAACCTTAGTGGGGCTGGACCCTCGTTCATGAGGTCAACAGCCCCAGGCCTGCCGGAACAGCCAGGTCTTAGTAGACTTAGTAGACTTTCGGAAGGCCGAGAGAGTGGGGAAGGTCCGGATCTCTGGGGGTAGATCGTTCCATAGGGCCGGGGCAGCTACAGAGAAGGCCCTCCCCCGGGGAGCCGCCAGACGACATTGTCTAGTCGACGGCACCCGGAGAAGGCCCATCCTGTGAGATCTTTTCGGACGCTGGGAGGTATGTGGCAGAACTTGTGTTACATGAAGATTTTGTTTGTTTGTTGTGTTGAGTTTAACTTGAAACTATTTTGACTCAGTCTTGTTGGATGAGTCTATGTATTATAGAAGGGAAAAAACATGTCACTCCATAGCTGCAAATGTTATAAGCTTCTGCTCTATTTATATATTTAGTATTTCTTTTTTTCAGCATGAAACATTCCCAAATCCTAGAATTTTCCTAGAGGTCAGCTTCTCCTTCTTAGCAATAATTATGTCCCTACCCCCAGTTTTAATTCTTTTTTTTTTCAGCTCTCCAGTATCTTCTCTAAAAAGAAATGATGAAAATATTCCAATGTGAAGGAATTAAAATTTTATAATCTTATATTTTTTCCTAATTGCCTCAACGGTGCTTTTACATTTCTAAAATAGTTAAATAGTTCTTGAAAAGACTGGGAAAATTAAAAAAAGAAAATCCAACCCTTACTATCCAATGCTGGCTGAGAACAACAGCCCATTTTTTCAACTATTGAACTCTCTGAAATATATTCCAAAAGGAACCTACATATAATGTACTACAGTAGTTTAAATTCCCTCTTGTCATTTTCTAAATATAAATATATTTATTTTTTTAAAATTTATTTGCCTAAATATCTCTTTAAAAGGATGCCCTTCATGCTTGCTATTCATTTAGCAACTTCATTATTTACATTAATTAATATCTCAGTTGGGGGCCATCAAATCAATCCTAACTCTTAATAAAGTATTTTATTCCTTCCTATAGTGTTTTTAATGTTCATTTGACTTTTTATTTTTAACAATAAATAAAACAACAATATAAAAGCACTCATTTTTATTATAATTTATTTTTAAATTATTGTTTCATTAATTCTTGTGCACGGCCCAAAATCACTTCTTTTAATGCAATGTAGATGTGATTAATAAATAAAAAAAAATGTTTGGACAAATATCCACCATCTCAATCTGACCTTATAGTTCTTGTTTATATTTAGATAACTTTATTAGTTTTTTTCTCCAGGCAGCTTCATCAACGTCACCATCTATTTTTCTCCGTAGCTTTTCTAAAGAGATTTAGTAATCCCTTTATTTATTTTTATCCGCTTTGTCCATTGTCTTTTATTTCCCTCAATCTTGCCAAGCGTAGGTTTGTTTAAATTGATCCTCCTTGCCTTCCGTGATATTTTCAGTAGCCATTTCTAAATCCATAATTTCAAATTATCTGTCTTCTTCCTTGCCCTTTTTCCTCAGTATCTCATTTTCATAGCTTTTAATATCTTACCAAGGATTGAATAAAGGAAGTTTGGAAGTAGGATGGACATTGCTTTTATTGTTCTGATCTTCGCTATCTCAGAAGTAGCCTTATCACTTATCACCTTGTCTAACTTTGTCATTTCCTTACTCTCTGGTATTAATTTCTTTATATCTCTGGCACACTGCCCATTAAGCCTAACACAAGAAAACTATTTACTTCTTGCTGTGACTCTCTCTACATGCTGGCTGATTTTAGCTTTGTCTTTGTAATATTTAACATTAACTCACATTTTTCACTTTTCATTTATTATCCTAATGAGCTTTTTTGAGTCTTCCTTACTTTGAACTAGTAAAGTTATTGTTATTGTTATTGTTATTGTTATTGTTAAAGTTTATTTATATGCCGCCCTTTTCCCTGGGGGGACTCAGGGCGGCTCACAACCCAAAGGGGAGGGGGAGACAAACTTTTTAACATATAAGACAATACATAATTAAAAACACAACATTCATACCATTCGGTTGTGTTTCCGGCAAACACAGATAGCTCATGTTTTGATTTCAGCTGTTGACTCCTAAAATCCTTACAGATAGAGAGACAATATGCATCGCTATCTTACGCCTTTTCTTATTCTGAACTACTCTGTTTTGTCAAATTCATTTTATATAATACTTCTTGATCACTGTAAAAGGTTTTTCAGAACAGTCAGATGTTCTGGCATACTTAACAGTTTTAACAGATTTCATTTTCTGCCATAATCTCAGAATCAAAAGCTTTGCTGTATTCAACAAAGCAAGGGAACTTTCTCCTTAAATTGTCGTGATCTCTTCCTTATCCATCTTACATTAGCTATCTAACTTCATTTTCCTTTGCCTTTTCTAAAATCTGTTTATTCACTTGACATTCCTTCCTCCATGTACGGCCATATTCTTATTTGTAAGAACTTAAAGATTTGTGAGAAAATCTAGTACTTTGTTGATTTACCTACCTTGGTATACAAAGATATTTTCAATCTTTAGTTCACACATCTTTTTTCCATATGTGTTGATAATAGGACAGTTGATGCTTAAACTGCCTCTTCTCCCTGTTGTATTATCTATTGTCAGTATTAGACATATCCTACTTTTTAGTAGAATTGACTAATGAATAACTTCTGCCTTTACAAATGTTTCCATCATCCTATAATCCCATTTGTAATGGAATTCAGAGTAATCTTTCTATCTCCCTTTCATTAGAGATGAAGGTATTAGATCTCTTCCATGATTATATAGTGTGAAGTTGTTTTTAATTGCTTTGTTTATTTCGACTCTGCATGGGTTTGCTGTTATCTGCTCACTCGTTATGATTAGGAGCAGCATACAAGCTGAAGCAAACAAGGAAAATGAACAAATTACTGTTGAATAACTTAGCTATAAATCATCCTGTGGTTTTTCCCCCCCCAACTTTTTTTAAAAATGTTCTTCATCTGTTTGTTCTTTCATACTTGACATTGAATCTCTCTCCTCAGGCACTTCATTGTCCTTTCTACTACTCCAAACTTTTGTTATCTTTTTTTTAGCCACCATGATAGCTTCTTCTGAAAGTCACTTGCTCTCATCCCTGTCCTCTCCATCTAGAAAACTGACCAGCCTTTGGTAGGCTCCAGAATTTGCACCTAGAAATATATTGACTGGTTGGATTATTCATGTCCATCATACATAAGACTCTGGATGTCTTAAAAACAATGAGAACAAATTAGAAAAACTAACAATGTATAAACAAAAAGTAATAGTAAAGCATATTTAAAACAATCATTAGAATTCATAGTTTGGGTAATCACTTCTAACAATAGCATAAATAGCTCACTGGCCAAACCAAACCCCTGTATATTTTATTTGAGTATTTGAGTTTCCAGTTTGTTCTAATTTATAATTGTTGGTTAAAATATGATTCAATATTTTAAATGCGTATTCTGCAATCATTATTGTTTGTCACTAAATTTATTTGGCAGCTAAATCTGCCATATTGTTAACTAGACTGGGAAAACTAACTTCTTGATGATTTCCCAACTTTCTTCTTGATTTGGTAGGAAGGGTAGCTTTTTTTGTGCGCTTCCTCAATACAGCTTTTTTTTTCTTCCCTCTTTTTTTCCAGGAAATTATATAGTTGAAGATACTCCAGTAGTATCCTCTGTTCCCATAAACGGCAGTAACTCATTGAGAAAATTCTCTTTCTCTTTTCCACCTTTATTCCATAGACAACAGGTAGCAAGAACAATTCCTGTATTGTTTTCTATAGTTGCTGACTACGATTCACCGACAAATGCGCCCACAACAGCGCGCCGACAAAAGCGCGCCTTCAACAAACAACGTGAAAACAATGTAGTAACCCTAACCCTAATTCTAACCCTAAACCTAACCCTGAACCTAACCCTAACCCTTACCTTAACCCTAATCGTGCTTTTGTGGACGCGATTTTGTCGGCGCGCTGTTGTGGGCACAATTTCGACATCACTCTTTTCTCACCGCGGTTTTGTCGGCGCGCTTTTGTCGTGCGCGCATTTGTCGGGTCACGGCTGACTACAACAGTCTATACGGAGCATGTTGAAGCAGTCACACCAGAGGTGCTTTTCACACTCTTGAGTTGTAATAAGTAATATTGGCTGGCAATGATACGTGATTTTGCTAACAACAGCAGCAATTTGTGATAATGAAATAATGGCTGGCTGGCTGGCAATTGCAACTATCAGCAGCAAAATAATACCGTGGGTACTGTAGTAAATTATTATTAAGCTTTGTTGCGCAGTCAGTTAGATTTTTAGACCGGATTTGGTATTTTTATCCACCTATCAAGTCCCTCCCAAGGACCCGAGATAAGCAAATGTTCTTGTTTGATGATATTAAAGGAATCATCGCAGGCTGTAAGCTGTTCCACATAAAGCTGCCTATTGCAATTGACTGTGTTTTTTGTCAATGACAATGGTATTCAATTGATGCTCCAGATGTTTCGGGATTGCACCCAAGGCGTCTATTCCTGTGGGTACTTTCTTTGTTTTCTTTTTCCACAGTTGTTCTGTTTCTTATTTCCAGATTTTTGTATTTTGTGACTTTCTCCACTTTTTTTCTCTTCTATAGCAATAGCAGTAGACTTATATACCGCTTCATAGGGCTTTCAGGCCTCTCTAAGCGGTTTACAGAGAGTCAGCATATCGCCCCCCACAGTCTGGGTCCTCATTTCACCCACCTCGGAAGGATGGAAGGCTGAGTCAACCCTGAGCCGGTGAGATTTGAACCGCTGAACTGCTGATCTAGCAGTAGCCTGCAGTGCTGCATTTTAACCACTGCGCCACCTTGGCTCTATTTTTGTCAATGTCAATTGCTATTCTATTTCTCCCATTTTTTTCCTCCTGTTTTCACCATCCGCTGTCCAGATTTCTTTGTCTTTCTCATCAACGATTACTAAGTCTGGGGAGTTAGGTGTCAGCTGCTTTGCCTTTTGCGGGTGACTGTTGTAATTTTGGACAGGTCTTCATTTTCTATTATTTTGGACAGGTCTTCGTTTTCTATTATTTTGTCTAGTTTGTTTCTTGCTTGCAGGCAGATGGCATTTGTTGCAGGTATTCTGATATACCATTATTGCTATTTTTTTAATGCTTTCGTTTGTAGTAAGTCTGTGTGAACTTCTTACAGCAGCTAACCATGTGGGTCCACTGTTTCTTCAGTTTAGCAGTAGCAATAGCAGTTAGACTTATATACCGCTTCATAGGGCTTTCAGCCCTCTCTAAGCGAGTCAGCATATTGCCCCCAACAACAATCCGGGTCCTCATTTTACCCACCTCGGAAGGATGGAAGGCTGAGTCAACCTTGAGCCGGTGAGATTTGAACTGCCGAACTGCTGAACTGCAGTCAGCTGAAGTAGCCTGCAGTGCTGCATTTAACCACTGCGCCACCTAAGTTTCCTTGCAGAGATGTCTCTTGCTGTCTTCTCAATTCTGCTTTTATACACATTGTTCTTAATGCTTAATCTTGTCCATCCAAAGTTAGCCCTTCTGTCTCTTCCATCAACTTTCCTGCTGTTAGCTACTGGCAGATTTATTGTTATCTGTTTTGCATGCTATTTTATTTAATGTACTGGCCATATAATATTTTCCTTGCCTTGTCTCTTTTCTATTCTTCATTTGGTTTTTCTTATAGGCCAGTTTTGTCTCTCCAGTACTCAGTACCTGCTCCAATGCATCTTCTTCACTATCCTTCAGCTATTCTTCCAGTGTCCTTTTTTCTTCTTCAGTTATCTGGTGTACTTGCAACATTCCACACCTACCTATTTTTCTTGGTAAGTAGAGACTGTCGGTGAAACATAAACTGCTTCAACTCATCCCCTTGGAATGGTGCTATAGAGCATTGGTCTCCAACCTTGGCAACTTTAAGACTTGTGGACTTCAACTCCCAGAGTTCCTCAGCCAGCTTTGGGCTCAAGTTGTTCGTTTGGTTTGCTAGGTTCATAAGCTTTAGCTCAACTCCAAGGCTAACTCACCACCTTGCTTCATGGTTCTGTTATAATCTACTCATCTACTCCACTATTCTTTGTTTCCGTGATTATTTGCTCTCTCTTTCTAAAAGTATTTCCTTATCTCTGTTGCCTAGAGCAGTGTTTCTCAACCTTAGCAACTTTAAGGTGAGTGTACATCAACTTCAGCATGGCTGAGAGTTGAAGTCTACCCATCTTACAATTGTTAAGGCTGAGAAACAATGACGTAGAGGAATCCATGTGTCCTAGACATATTAAACTTATCCCTTCGCTATGAAATGCCCGTTAGGTTGAGAGCATTATCCCCTACATTGAACTGGTTTTCTGCAGAAAACCAGTTCAATGTAGGGGATAATGCTCTCAACCTAACGGGCATTTCATAGGCAAGGGATAAGTTTAATATGTCTAGGACACATAGATTCCTCTACATTATTGTTTCTCAGCCTTAACAATTGTAATTTATATTTCATCTGACATATACAGAAAACTAAGAATATGCTGAACGCAACACAGAAATGTTCTGGTAGGGAAAGATGGTTATGCATGATATGACTATGTAATTGCCTACTACAATTTTCAAATCTGTATCAAATAATAAGTAGCAACTGTCCGCGGATGTTATTTGATTTAATCACATCTACACCCTATAATAACTGTTTTTGTTTTAATTTGTATAGCATTGTATGATGTATGATCTAGTGCTACAGAACTGTAGTGTTAAATACTTGTAAAGACCAGATTGCTAACACCTTGGTTGGAGTAAATATGTATTTCTGTTCATGATGACCTAGTTAATCCTCATCTTGCTAAAGTTGTGGAAATATCATATAAATATTCTCAGTGAACTCAAAATCAGCATATCCATGAATTATCCAAGGAACATGAAGCAACCTTTTCTGTCATCTATTGCGAGAAATATAGTACACCAACAGATTTCATAGTTTAGGAAATGTGTCTTTGTGTGTTAGGTAAAAAACAAGGCAAAATGCCCCTTAAGTTTTGAAAAGCATATATGATGTCTATGGGTGGAAAATTGTGTCATATGAAACAAATGTATCCACTTGGTGATACTGATAGACTGTACCTGCCCCGAAAATCAGGTGGCAGAGGATTATTACAAGTGAAGCAAATAGTTGAAGAAGAAAAACATGCACTGGCTGATTATTTAAAAGAAAGTCAAGAACATCTATTAATCGAAGTAAAGAACAAAAATCTATTGAAGGTCCAACAGACGAAACAAGAATACAGAAAAGATGTGATAAAATCAAGAATGGAGAGTTGGCAGAACAAAGCACCACATGGCCAATTTCTGGAAAAAATAAAAGATAAAGTGGACAGTGAACAAACTTGGTTATGGTTAACAGCAGGTACATTAAAGAAAGAAACAGAGTCACTAATCCTGGCTGCACAAGAACAAGTTATCCGCACAAATGCCATTAAGGCCAAAATCGAAAAATCCTCTGATGATGCCAAATGCAGACTTTGCAAAGAAGCTGATGAAACTGTTGATCACATACTCAGCTGCTGTAAAAAAAATCGTGCAGACTGATTATAAATTGCAGCACAATTCAGTAGCACCAATGATCCATTGGAATTTGTGCAAAAATTATAATATTAAAACAGCAACAAACTGGTGGGAACATCAGCCTGAAAAAGTCACCGAAAATCAGATGGTCAAGTTTCGCAGATGATCAGAGCTTAATAAAGAAAAGATATTTTATTTATTTCTAGTCTGATCTTCTGGTTCAGAAAGACCTTATTGTGAGTGGATGGGTTTTTAAAAATCTTACTCATTCCTTCCAAAAGACAATATTAGAGAAAAAGAAAACATGAAGAACCTGATGATTTTAAAGCCCAGCAGAAAAGTTGTATAGTGCTTTGACAAGGTTCCACCACAAATGCGCGAACGACAAAAGCGCGCCTGACTAAACCGCGGTGACAAAACCACGCCGACAAAACCGCGCGACGAATGAGCGACGAATGAGCCCGGAAGCGCGCCGACAGAAGCGCGCTAACCCTAAACCTAACCCTAAACCTAACCCTAAACCTAAACCTAAACCTAAACCTAAACCTAAATCTTACCTTAAATTAAATCGCGCTTCTATCGGCGCACTGTTGTCGGCGCGCTGTTGTCGACGCGGTTTTGACATCACGGTTTTAGCGCTGTGGTTTTGTCGGCGCGCTTATGACGTTCGCGCTTTTGTCGGGTCACGCTCTGACAAAGGGTACTTACTTTAGAACCTGTTGACATAAAAGCAAAGTGAAAATCTGGAAAGTTTTTTCTTTTAATAGTTCTGGGTCCCTTTGCAATGATTTCTGGCATCAGGCTTCTCCATATCCTTGTTGAGAAGTCAACAGATGTACAGGAGGTAAACCCATTGTTCCATAGAGACCTGAAGACTAAGCAGTTATCACTGACAAATGTAACAAGTTGCTCCATGCCTCTAAAGAAACCTATAATCATTGATGAGTTCCTAATTTTCCTTAATCCTTTCCATCCAAATGCTAAGCTTTCCTGCTCCTGAAGCACTTCTGGAAGGGGCTTTGCTGAAACCTCTGATGCCTTGGATTTAATGAAGCTGGAATTATTCCCAGATAATGCAGTTACCCTCCTGGTGTGTACCTCAGAGGAGAGAGAGGAGAATTGGCAAAATACTTTTATATGCTAATTAGGATGCAAACTGAAAGGATTGACTGTTTAAAACTATTCAGCTTTACAAATACCAGTGTTTTATCTCTAGGTTCCATTGTAGGTCTTTGGTGTTGCCATTATATCTGTAACTCCGACATGCCTCTCTCCCTTTTTATCCCTTTGCTATGGAAAAGTAACTACTTGTGAATAAAACTCCTGATGCTGTTTTCTCTACAATACATTTAGTTTCCCCAAAGAAATCAAAGATTTCCCTCATTCATATTTTTTCAGCTTATTATTCTTTTATTTGCTTTATGAATTAATGCGGGAGAGCCACCCAATTTGTTATATGTTACAGCCTTTAGCAATGTATAGTAAAAGAATATATTTTCCAATAAGTTTATGAAAATCCATATATCCCTTCCTTTTTTTATTTTGCATGAGAACTTGTGTAATTTCAGTAGCTTGGGGATTGTATTATAATATTGGTTATATAATTTATATGAAAGGCCATAAGACTGGACTACTGTAACGCGCTCTACATGGGGCTGCCCTTGAAGAGTGTTCAAAGACTTCAGCTTGTCCAGAATGCAGCCGCGCGAGCGATTGTGGGTGCACCTCGGTACACCCACGTTACACCTATCCTCCGCGAGCTGCACTGGCTGCCCATTGGTCTCCGGACATGCTTAAAGGTGCTAGTCGTTACTTTTAAAGCCCTACTTGGTATCGGACCTGGGTACTTGAGAAACCACCTCCTGCCAGTCACCTCCCAAAGACCTATTAGATCCCACAGACTAGGCCTCCTCCGAATTCCATCTGCCGGCCAATATCGGCTGGCGAGCCCCCAGGGGAGGGCCTTCTCTGTCCCTGCTCCGGCCCTATGGAACGATCTCCCCATTGAGATCCGGACCCTTACTACCCTTCTGACCTTCCGCAAAGCAACTAAGACCTGGCTGTTCCGGCAGGCCTGGGACTGTTGAATTATCCAGCCCCATTCGAGGTTACGACTGTTGTTGAATTTTAAATTGTTGTTTTCTATTTTTATTTTTGTATCCCCTCCCCTTTTTATTGTTAGACGCCCTGAGTCTTCAGGGAATAGAGCGGCATGCAAGCCAATAATACACCAGACATCACACTGGTTGAGAAACCAGTCACAATCATAGACATCACAATGCCAGGTGATAGCAGGGTCGCCGAGAAGGAACATGAAAAAATCGCGAAATACCAGGACTTAAAAATCGAAATTCAACGATTATGGCACAAACCAGCAGTGGTAATTCCAGTGGTAATTGGCACACTGGGTGCTATTCCAAAAGCACTGGAATTGCATTTAAAACAGTTAAAAATTGACAAAATCGCCATCAGTCAAATGCAAAAAGCCGCACTGCTTGGATCTGCACGCATATTGCGAAAATACGTTATGGCGTCCTAGGCCCCTGGGTGGGGCCCGACTAGTAACCAATGCCAAATCCGGCAAAACAACTAGCCGCTGTGATACAATTGTATAATAATAATAATAATAATAATAATAATAATAATAATAATAATAATAATAATATTTCACCATTGTATTAATATTTATCCCATTATCAATTATTTTAAATAAAACATGCCAGATATTGAAGCTCAATTAAGCTTGCTCACCTTCTGAAACTGTATGGAAAATCACAATTGGAAACTGAAGCATTACCTTATATAGTCAACATTTATAGCAATGACACTGCCATGGCTTTTCAATTAAGTCAGTGTGCATCATTTGCTGTAAACAAAGGAAAACCAGTCGGGTTTTTGAATTGAAGTGCCAGATAGAAGCAAATTGAGAAGTCTTGCAGCAGAAAATAGAAACGAATATCTGAGCATCCTACAAGCATATCACATTAGACATGTGGTGGAAATCAAAGCCAAAAACACATAAGTAAGGAGAGCCCTAAAATCCTAAAAAGTTTAACAATGAAAATATTATTAAAGCTATCAACCCCTGAATCATCTTAATTCTTTAATAGGAATTGAAGGTATTATAGATATAAGCTAAAACAGAAGGATTCAGTTGAAAGTCTGAAACTATCACCATCAACCATATACTACACCTGTGGGGTGAGATTGACAGCTGGTAAGGATGATGCTATCAATGTATAATGATAAAGAACTTCATTGCACTAAACAATTAAAGTATGAGGAGCTGAGTGTGGTGCTTTATGCACTTTTAAAGCAAGAAACTTTACTAAAAGATTATAGGAAAGAGAGAAACCTATTTGAAATGGTTTCAAAATACATTTATCCTAATTGCTTAATGAATATTCCACCGAGGCAGGATTTTTAAAAATATTTTATGAAGCCAAAAAGCATTTACTTCTAGTCTTTTCACCTTAAAATACTTCAAGGCATTGTCATATAGGTCAAATTCTTGCATTCATCTGAATGATAATGCTTATCTCAACAATTTGAGCTCACGTTGGATTGAATAACATATCTGTAGGAATTTAATTTTACACCAGGCCACCTGCTTATTTTAATTTTCAAAGAGGAACGTTTGAGTGGATTATAAAAAGGGGACAGGACCTGCTTGAAGAATTAAACACATCGGAATTGATGTTCATGTAATGCTTAAGTCTCAGATGCCACATTGAACAATACATGGTAAGAAAAACCATTATAGCAATGAAGAGGCTAAAATGAACCTGTTTAAAAATGTGATAAATCAAACCCAGAAAACATTAGAAGTTTATAAGAAAATGTATTTAAATGAATTCAGCTACTTTAAGGCACAGAGATTTCATTGTGACACTTTTTTCCCCATTAATACCATTCCACCCTGGGTACAAAACTTTTTTAAATGAAAAAAATTATACTCCAATAGCATATGCCTTTTAGTTTGTGGAATATAGACAACAATATTTTGACTTGCAAGGTAATCCTTTGTTTAGACATCCTAGTTTGCATGAAATAATCAGAGTGTACTTGCTTTAGGCATAACTGGGCTGCGATTGTGTTTGTGATGTATAGAACAACATGTCTCTACATTGACTGGTAGTGTTCTCATTGCTAACAGGAAATGATGTATGTAGTGTGAGAATGATTAAGACTGGCAATGTAAATTGTATTTTTCCTTTCTTACTAAAATATAATATGAAAGCATCAATTACTCAAACAATTGGTGGCCAAGGCCAACAGGGTATTTACAGTGACGTGCGGTCAGCTTTAGCCCTGATGAGGCACTTTTTAGACTTGTGGACTTCAACTCCCAGAATTCCACAGCCAGGCATGCTCAGTTCCGATTTAAAGCGACAGCATTTTCCCCCCTTGCAAAATAAGTTTTCCCATTCTTTTTCTTCTCCCTCCTCCTCCTTCCTCCCTATCTCTCTATCTCCCTCCCCCTCTCTCAAACAGACACACGCACACAGAGAACTTCGATCCCTCTCTCATTCACTCACTCTCAAACACAAACACAGAGGTTGGATTGGATATATTTTCCAAAGGCTTGAAAGCAGCTCTTCTGCCATACCCCCCCTTCCCCTGCTGCCTTCCGATCAAACTTTTTGAATTCCTCCCCCCTCCCCACACCCGCACCTTTTCCAGTTGAGGAGACGATTTCAACTCTGCTTCTCCCTGCCCTGCCCTGCCCTCCCCTCATGAAAGGCCAGAGCTCTGAGTCAGACTGAGCTAGTTGCTCCCAGAGAACTCTAAAAAGCCTCTAAAAATGCCCTCTACAGGAGGCGAGAGAACACGTGCCTCATTTGCATAAGGAATTCTTCGCTTGTTAACCCTTGGTTAACTCTTAAAAGGCGAAAAATGCCTTATGCAAAAGAGGCCCCTAGTTCTCTGGCCTCTTCCTAGTTAATACTGAGAGCAGACACCAAGCCACTGTGACTTGAAATCTGGTAGCAACTACCCTGGCTTTAATTATTTTAAGAAAATTATTTAAAATCCTTTCCTTTCCCTGAGGAGACTGGTGAGGTCCCGCCTCCCTTGCCTCTAGTGACTGCACGTCCCTGAGTATTTACCACCCCATCAGGTGATGATCATAACATAGCCAAGATTTGAACTTGGGATGTAAGAGGAATAAATGGCAATGTATGTGAATTAGCAAATGAAATGAAACTCTCTCTACATAGTCCTCACCTCTGCAAAGAACTTCCAGACATGGAAGTTTCAAATGATTTTTTTAATTTTTTTTATTGCTTGTTTTTCATTATATCCCAGGATATTTTTTTTCTTCAATATGAATTCCTGCTTGAAAAACATCAAAGCTTATGGTTACTATAAGAGCCGAGGTGGCACAGTGGTTGGATGCAGTACTGCAGGCCACTTCAGCTGACTGTTATCTGCAGTTCAGCGGTTCTAATCTCACCGGCTCAAGGTTGACTCAGCCTTCCATCCTTCCAAGGTGGGTGAAATGAGGACCCAGACTGTGGGGGCAATTTGCTGACTCAATTTGCTAAAAATCTGTAAACCGCTTAGAGAGGGCTGAAAGCCCTATGAAGCGGTATATAAGTCTAACTGCTATTGCTATTGCTATTGCTACTATTGCATTATGTAAGTATCCTAAAGAATAACGATGCCCAGAAGATTATGGGTTCCCCGTCAGTTCCCTACAGTATGAGATGTAGGAAGTGGATTGTAGAAAGTATAATCCAAAGGATGTGAAAAATACTAGGTTGGCTGTTCTTCTCGATAAGAGACGTATTTGGCAAGTGTGTTCAGGAAAAAAAAATGGAAAAAAAGAATGGGCAGATATGTTGATGTGGTCCCATTAGGGAACAAAAAATATGATTAAATTCTAGAGATACATGAAAGACTCTACCCAAGGAAGAATCAAGCTATTCCGCAAAAATATCAGTATGCTTTTTGACATTTCTCCAAGACCTTAAATTCTGAGAATTAAAAGAAAATATCAGTATTTAATATTCTGACATCTTGTTTGCTGACTTTAGAAATTTGCAATTTACTATGTGTCTATTCCATCCCTTAATTATGGCTTATTTATTATGGAGTTTGAATGTAGTCAAGGACAATATAAGGTGGTTAATGCTGTGGTTGAGAGAATAGTCTGTGGCTTCTGAAACATTTATCAGCTTTGCTTCCTTTTCTTCTTACCTTGATGGACTTGATCAAAATAATCATGTCTATAGATGAGCTATTTGGGCTTTGAGGAAAGACCTCTAGCCAACCATCTGTCCATTGGAATGTAGCCTAGGTTTTCTTAACGCCTGCCAGGAATGTGATAGTTACCTAGCACTGGCTTCAGGCACACATTTTCTTTAGGAATGCATTGTGGTCTGTCCCTGAAAGACATCATATTTTTCAAGCTGTACTAAATAGATATGAGTGAAATACCCTGTCCCCTCAAGGTTAGAATGGCCTTCATTTTTTTTGCATTTAAGAAGAACTGCATAAATAGTTCTTTTTTTATAGAGCCTTTACATAAAAAGTCTTTAGTAAATGAAAGTAATTAAGGACGATACAGTAGGGTTTGCTCAGCGTTTTAATATTGTAAATCACTTGGACTGCATTAAGTAGTTAACATGAAAATTGGTATAATACATAACTTGTATTCTTAAATAGTGTTTTCCTTCTCCATACTGGCTAAGAAATTTGGAGAAAGAAAATTCTAGAAGTGACATAAGACATAAGATATTTAGGTTTCAACCTTGTCCTTTCTATTTGGTAGTAAGATTCAGTGAACCCAAGAGGATTTTTTTAATTAAGACTCTTTGTCAAAATAAACAAAGTAATAGTAAATGAAAATGCTCTGGGACTTTAGAATTCCAAAAAAAACAAGCATCTGCTACATAACACCCGAGACTTACAATTGTTGACGAGAAAGGCAAAAAAGGGTCTAGATAGTGAATTTTGCAGTACCTGGAGATAGCAGAATGGAAGAGGAAAAGTACGGAAGAAAACACCAAAATACAAAGACCTGCAAATAGAACAATGTGGCAAAAGAAGGCAAGAGATACTGCCAATAGTAATGCAATCCCAAAACATTTGTAACACCATTTGAATATCATTGGCATTGATTAAAAAAATGACCAGCCAGTTGCAAAAGGCAGCTTTATGTGGAAACAGCTTACATCCGGCGATGATACATATAAGAGCATCAAACAAGAACATCTGCCTATCCCAACTCCTTGGAAAGGATTTGATAGATGGATACAAATGCCAAATCCAGTCCAAACATCTGGCTGGCTGGGCAACCAACCATAACAATAACATATTAAACTTCTATGGCAAGGATGACAGACCAGAATGAAGTGAGGGGGCCTCTCCCTATCTAAAGGCCTGCTCTACTGAGCAAGATCAAAGGACTTGAAAACCTCAGTCCAGAGGACAGGTGATACTACAGAGAAGGCCTCCTTTCAGAATCCTGATAGATGACATTTAACCAAAAGAACACAAGGTGCACCAAGCCATAAAAATCAAATCAGCCAGGCAAATATTATGTAAGACAGGTGGTCCCTCAAGTAACAACACCCTATGCTGTTAGAGCTAAATTGTAAATTTAATGAACTTATATGCCGCCCAATCCCGAAGGACTCCGGGCGGCTTACATAAAAAGAGCTCTAAAAGAATACAAAAGATATAAAATCAGAAAGAAGCAGGTTAAAAAAAAAACGCATCATGCACTCAATTTTAATGGGGCTGGACCTCAGTCATGAGGTCAACAGCCTCAGGCCTGCCGGAACAGCCAGGTCTTAGTAGCTTTATGGAAGGCCGAGAGAGTGGGAAGGGTCCGGATCTCTGAGGGTAGATCGTTCCATAGGGCCGGGGCAGCTACAGAGAAGGCCCTCCCCCAAGAAGCCGCCAGACATTGTCTAGTTGACGGCACCTGGAGAAGGCCCATCCTGTGTGATCTTATCGGACGCTGGGAGGTATGTGGCAGAAGCTCTGTAAGTAACAACCAGTGAATCACACCCAGAAATAAACTGCCCATGAAAACGAGGCATGCTTGTCCCTGCCTGCGCCACTGCATTTTGTACTAATTACAATGTCCAAGTTGTCTTAAGGGACAACTCTGTGTCAGTACATTGCAGTAGGCAAGCCATAAGGTGATTAGGACATCAGTGATTACCTGTAGGCCCCTAGGAAAGTGCACACAACTGGTGAACAGATGAAATTGTTCAAGAATCTTTCTACATGTAAACTATTCTGCAAGCAAGAAATATCAATTTGATTTAATTAATCACTTTCTAATTATAAGATAAATGATAGCTATTTGTTACATTGCAACTACTGGCAACATTGAGCAATAGAGTATTTACTACTATTACCATACTACTAGTGGCAATATTCATTTACACATTTGTTCATTTTCTTAAGAAAGACACTCAGGTTGGCTGACAATTTTTGCAGTCTATTCCAGTACTTGTCTTATAATCTAAAATGCATAAAATAGAAAGCAATTATTTAGGGCTGAGGATAAAGAAAGAGAAAGGAACAATCATCATTATTTCAGAATTTTCATAGTAAATCACCTGCCATTTATAGTTCAAAAAAAAAAAATTCTAACAAATGTGACCTTCCCCTGAAGTGGTAGAAAGACAGGTGGAGGACAAATTTTCCAGATACTCACCAGTTTTAAGACATCAAATGGGCTGCAGTTCCATACGAATCATCATTGTTTTTTGATCAAGAGTCTTGATTCTGACTGCCTTTTTTTTTTAAGAAAGGAAGAAAAATTTGTGAAAGAAGCAACAAGCAAAGAAGGTTGTTTCTCCTTCTGCAGTTCTGGCCGTATTTAGCTGCTTCCCAGGTATATGCAGCAATGGATGTCAGTTTATGTTGATCCTGCTGGCTATCTTCCCAGGCTGGCTTTAATCCATAATAGTTAGCTGTTATAGGCCATCAGGAGCCGTTGGAGCTGCCACTAGACTTCGACAGCGAGGGGACTTATGAATCGACCCTGGAGGATGTGCACAATCATTCTTTTTATAGTCTTGAGAGGAGCCTAATTACCACCAGCTGAGTGCAATTCTCTCCTTGTAACTGGACAACTGTTCCTTACGCCTATTAGCTCTTCATTTCTGGGCATCCAGGAACAACTCCCTTGGCTCCTCCTCACTGCTCCAATGCATGACGTCTGGATCACTCTCCCTTGCCTCCTCCCCACTGGTCCAAGGCTCAGGCGACTCCTGGTGGCCAACCAGCCTCTCTGCACCCTGCTCGGAGTCGGAACCCTGTCCAGGGTCCTCCACATCCTCCAGAGCCGACTCATAAGGCCCCTCGCTGTCGGAGTCTGGTGACAGCTCCAACGGCTCCTGCTGGGCCACAACACGAAACTATCACAGAACTTTGAAAAGGAATATTGCATGCCCACACACCAACCAAGCATCAGCCCATAGCACTGAAGAAGCCCAAATTTCATTCCATTGGGAGTCATGGATTTTGGACACATTCTGTAAGTTAACCAATTTGAGGTATCTTGGTCCCAAAATTATTGCCTTATAATGCACTATTTTCCCAGTTAAAAGTTATGACAATAAGAATTTTAGTAGCATATGTGTTAAAATTTATACTACCCAGATTACTAATTTTAATTTCCTTTCTCCTTTGTTGCATTTGTGTAGCCTGAGCAAGCATCTTACCATTCTGTTTTAATATTGTTTTTAGCTAAAATCTTTTGTATGTATTTTTCTTAATGACTAATCACTTTTGGATATTTGCATATCAATTTCCTTGCACTGATTAAAGATTTTCATAGCAAATGCACCCATAATTCAGCTCTATTGTCATTTTCTGCTTCCACGTTTTGCAGAAAACCTCACTGCCATCCTAAAGCTGGGGAGGGGGGGGAAGCAGCATCTGAACAATCCGTTCTTTCTCTTTCCTCCGAAACAGAGCAATCCTAAGGTCACATTGTCATAACTGGATTTTCACAGATATTCCAAGGGGCATAAACACATTCTATATTCACAAAGTATATGAAACATTTAGAATTCAATTGATTGTTCAGGAAAGGGGAAAATGAACAATAGTAAATGTTGTTAAGCAATAATCTATGGGTATAATCTTTACCATCCTGCAGTATTGACTATTATCCTTGTTATCAATCCCTAGCCCAGAGTATTTTCATAGATTATAAATTTTGAACATTATCTTCACTTAACACACACACACACTCCTGTCCAATAAAGAAAGTTGAGCCAGCCTTTCAGTGTTTTTGTACTTAAGATATTTACATGGATTTGAATTTATATACAGAATTGTAAACAAAGTCCTAAGAACTTTCCATCTTTGTCTCAAATACCTTCGCTCGTATGGAGCTTATTAGTAATCTCAGTGTCAGGCCTGGAAGCCATATTTTACATTGAATCTTCAGGCCTGCCACATTTTTCTTCTGTGGGAAAATGGGAGGGGGATTATATGGCATATGGGGGATATATATTCTAAATAACATCCCTGTCTCAGAGAGTCAAGGACGTCTTGCCCTGCACCTGGAGGGGTGTGACGGGGAGGCATCCCCAGTTGGGACGGTGCCTGATTGGACCATGTGATGGAATGTGGGTGCTGGGAAGGGACTTGAATAGCAATAGCAGTTAGACTTATATACCGCTTCATAGGGCTTTCAGCCCTCTCTAAGCGGTTTACAGAGTCAGCAACAGTCTGGGTCCTCATTTCACCCATCTCGGAAGGATGGAAGGCTGAGTCAACCTTGAGCCAGTGAGATTAGAACCACTGAACTGCAGATAACAGTCAGCTGAAGTGGCCCGCAGTACTGTACCCTAACCACTGCGCCACCTCGGCTCATGAACTTTCAACTGGGTGGGGAAAACCTGGAAGCTTTCAGATTTGGGTTTTCCCAGATGTGCCAATATGACATCTCTAATAAAGTGGAACTTTGAGAAAACTCAATCCTCAGAGTATTATTTCGTTGGGGGTGTTACTTGGAACCCTGACACTCAGTAAGATTACATTAGTATATTTTCATTCCAGTAAGGGTGTCTTAGACTGAATGAGTCTAACCTTAAACCGCTCCCAAAACCTTGTATTATCAAGAAGTAATCTAGGCTTGGCCAATTAAAAGAAAAAGCATTCAGATCTTCCTCATACGTATCTTCATTCCACAGATTTTATTCACACTCCTGGGAACAACGGGAGCAGCTAGCTCTCATTCCACATTCATCATTTCATACAAATTTGAAAACAGATGGAGAACCCTATTGCAGGATTTATATATGGGAGGGAAGATAAATTTTAATGCCCTTAATTGCCAATTTAGGTAGATAGTAACAATGTTAGAAGCCAGTAACATCTAATGCAAGGAATCTTGAACAATGACCTTCCTCAAGAATTATGGTCAGTAATAAATAAACACTGACTGAATAATATACAATAAATAAAATGATTATGCAGATGGTTTTGATACAGGACCATAAAAGTAGCCATCTCTAGAAATTTATGTAGAGTTTGTCCTCTGCGCTGTTTATTGAAACCTGAAGCATGCTTGCCCCATCAAAGCTGGAGCAGGCTTCACCATGCTGCTACTTTGCCTGGGTTCACCGACAAATGCGCGCTCAACAAAAGCGCGCCGACAAAACCGCGGCGAGAAAACCGCGAGGTCGAAATCGCGCCGATGAATGAGCTCAGAAGCGCACCGACAAATGCGCGCTGATGAAAGCGTGCAATTAAAAAAGCAACAAAAACAACACAACAACCCTAACCCTAACCCTTACCTTAACCCTAATCACACTTTTGTGGGCGCGGTTTTGTCAACACTCTTTTGTGGGAGCGCTTTCGACCTCACGGTTTTCTCACCACGGTTTTCTCGCCGCGCTTTTGTTGGGCGCACATTTGACGGGTCACGCTTTGCCTGCCTTGGTGACTGAAGCCTTTGTCAAACTCACTCTGGGTTTTGTGGTCCACTTTGCCTTCGAGTTAGCCATTTCTCAAAACCTGATGGGCCTTTCTCCTGTTTTGCTTGAGAGCAGTCCATAGTCACACAGTCTGTTTTCCAATTCCCTCTTAGAGTGTGGTGCCCAGAACTTGAGGTCAGTTTCTTTTACTTGACACACAACTATTTCCAACTTGTCACTGAAAGCTGTGCCACACTTGTCAGGGCCTTTGGAGGTTGTAGAAAGGCCTTTTTGGCCTGGTAGACTTGCTGTTCTTTTCCGCCTTTCCCCTCATTGTAAAGTGTGGCTTCTGGTGTCATTGGTCAATAACATTTCAGCATCTGACCAAATAAGATAATAGAAAAGTGGCCTGGTAAACCACTTCATTAGAAAAAAGTGCATTTCTGTGGAAAGCAGAAGAATGGTCTGAAGGTCTTGCTGTGAGGTTAAGGTTTAAGGTTTTAATGGATTTGTATGCCGCCCAATCCCGAAGGACTCTGGGCGGCCTACATAAAAACAATTTTAAAAATATTAAGAGGATTTAAAATACAAGACAAAGTAAATTAAAAATGCAACATGCACTCAATCTTAGTGGGGCTGGAGATCAATCAAGAATCAGCAGCCCCAGGCCTGCTAGAACAGCCAGGTCTTAATAGACTTTCGGAAGGCCGAGAGAGTGGAGAGGGTCCTGATCTCAGCGGGTAGATCGTTCCACAGGGCCGGGGCAGCTACAGAGAAGGCTCTCCCCGAGGAGCCGCCAGGCGACATTGTGTCGTCGACGGCACCCAGAGAAGGCCCATCCTGTGAGATCTTATTGGGTGCTGGGAGGTATATGGCAGGAGACGGTCACGGAGATATCCAGTCCTAGGCCATGTAGGGCTTTAAAGGTGATGACCAGCACCTTGAAGCGCGTTCGCAGACCAATAGGGAGCCAGTGCAGCTCACGGAGGATAGGTGTAACATGGGTGTATCTAGGTACACCCAGTGTTGCTCGTGCGGCTGCATTCTGGACCAATTGTAGTCTCCGAACACTTTTCAAGGGCAGCCCCATGTAGAGCACGTTACAGTAGGTTAGAGTTGGAGAGGTGAGCTGATCACTCAAGCTCTCATATTCCAGACTCAAGTCTCTCCATCTCCATCTTATCTGAGTCTCTCTCATCAGGTGACTGCAGCCAGGTGCACCTCCGGTCCTGGCTTCTGTCTGTTCACACACCTTGCAGTCTGTTTACACACCTGTGCATGCATGGGTTAACTTCTGGACCGTTGAGAAAGCCCAAGTAAACTTACTATTGAGTTAACATGTGATTATCACAGGAACAATTGTTGTGATGTCTCTCGTTCTCCTTTGCTCCATGAATTAAAGTTCAGTCTTAGGCGCTTTGAGTAGAGTCTGAGAACTGGGACACCACCTCACTCTTCAGGACTTTGTGAAAGGTCCGTGTACAAGTAAATTTATGATCAGGTTAATGGCTTGGATTTGACATGCTGTTTAATTGTACCCTGGCCAGCAAATATTAGTATCTCACCTGATGTCAAACTGTGAGGATTCAAACAGTGTAATCCCTCTGAATGATAAAGGGCAAGCAGAATAAACATCGTACTTCATGTTCTCTTCATTCAGGCCCAAGTGGATTTGGATGAATTGTTTGTTTAGTTTGCCAGTTCCTTCAGATATGCTGCCATATTGATTTCTTCTTTTATTACAGGCAGTCATAACCTGACCTCTTCCCGAGCCTATATTTAAAAAGGTTTAAATTTTAACTTTTATTTGCAAGAAAGGGTTGAAATGCTGTAAAAAACTGCTTTATTAGTAGAGCTTACCTTGCTTTGTGTTCTGGAGTTGCCCATGGCAACAATAGACAGAGCATCTTAAATTAGAATTGCCGCAGGGGAGGGAACCCCAATAAAACATGGACATAAGCGCCTGGGGGAACATGATTCATCGATCAGATTGAGACTCAGCAGGTATTTGTTTTGTTTCAAATGCTTTCACAATTCTGGAACAAAGAATTGTTTTGTTACCTTGTTAAGAGATAGATTTCTACATTTTTTTTAATTGGAAAAAAGCATGCTCTTTTAACCTCATCTTTCCTCCTTATACTCATTTTCCATGTGGTAGTGATACGTTTAATAATTTCTCCACAGTTTGACACTGTCTTTATCTCACAACTATTTATCCGTAGTTTGAAATAAATGCTTAAATTCAAGGGTTTTTTTAAAAAAAAAATGGCAGGGAATTGAATTGAATCAAATTGTATTAAATAATATTTTGTTTAGGGGTAGTAATTCAATAAAAAGGTGGAAATATTGGGCAATATACAATGCCACTGTTACGACTTTCACTATAATATCAAGGTTGGTCAGTCAATTCAGATAGCAAAGTTAGTAACAGCTAACCCTATGTTTGACTATCATTGCTACTATTCGATATTAAAAATGTTATTATTAACAATACTACTTGTTTCCAGTCACAGTTGCAGTCTCTGGCCTGGATTTATGCCTGTCGATGAGATGTTTTTAATTCAAACTTATAAATTTCAATATTTGCATCATCAGTAAAATATTTCTATCTCCCACAAGATTCTGTTTCTGTTGATCAGGGAGAGATTATATTTACTAACTAGTTAATAGAAGCAGAGGTAATTTGGGGGGGCTAAACATATTTCCCCTTGCGTACTAACTCCAACTACTGTATTAACTAAGTAATTCAGGATGATTGGCACAATTATCAACCTTTTGTTTCCAATTCCATGAATTTAGGAACCAGATAAGTGAAAACTCAATACAGGTAGTCCTCGCTTAATAGGTAGTTGCTTAGTGGCTGTTTGACGTTACCACACACACATACACCCCAAAAAAAACCCAATTTTTATTTTTTATATTCTGACAAATGTCAGATGGTCACATGATAACTTTTCGGGCGTTTGGCAACCAACTCTTCATTATGGCAATTTGCAGTCTCCTGCAGTCACCTGATTGCAAATTTCAACATGTTTTTGCTAAATGCCCACTGGATAAAATGCATTTGATTAACAATCACTGCATACGTGTAACAACTGCAGTGTTTGATTAACTACCATCACAAAAAAGAGCCGAGGTGGCGCAGTGGTTAAATGCAGCACTGCAGCTACTTCAGCAGTTCTGCAGTTCGGCTGTTCAAATCTCACCGGCTCATGGTTGACTCAGCCTTCCATCCTTCCGAGGTGGGTGAAATGAGGACCCAGACTGTGGGGGCAATATGCTGATTCTGTAAACCGCTTAGAGAGGGCTGAAAGCCCTATGAAGCGGTATATAAGTCTAACTGCTATTGCTATTGCTAAAAAAACATACAATCCAGTATAATCACATGGCCACATGCTTAATGACCACAATGACTTATGACTATAATTCTAAGCTCAATTAACAATGTATGTTGAGGGTTACCTGTAAATGCATTTCTTGTGAATTCACAACTCCTATCTTGATTGATGATTGATTATGTGCCATCAAGTTGTTATTGACTCTTTGCAACCATATAGATTTACACCAAGACTATTCATCCCTAATCTTCCAAAATTTGCAACATGGCTGCTATAGCTGAACCCAACCATATTGCTTCTGGTTCTCTCCTTTCCTTCCCTTCTCTTCCCTTTTTCCCTTTCCTTTCCCCTTTCCCCCTTTTCCTGTTTCCCCTTCACTTCCCACATTCTTTGGGGATAAAATTTGAAAATGAAAAAAAGTATGCACACGGAAGTGAATAAATAGGTACCACGTATTAGGAAGTGGTACCTACTAGGAAGCCTTCCATGATGTCATGCTGGCCACATGAATGTCTTTGGACAGAGCTGTCTCAAAGACTTTGAAATGGAGATGAACAATGCCCACTATAGTCGACAATTACTGTAACGCGCTCTACATGGGGCTGCCCTTAAAGAGTGTTCAAAGACTTCAGTTAGTCCAGAATGCAGCCGCGCGAGCGATTGTGGGTGCACCTAGGTACACCCACGTCACACCTATCCTCCGCGAGCTGCACTGGCTACCCATTAGTCTCCGGACCCGCTTCAAGGTGCTGGTTGTTACCTATAAAGCCCTACATGGCATCGGACCTGGGTACCTGAGAGACCGCCTCCTGCCGATTACCTCCCTTAGACCGATTAGATCTCACAGGTTAGGTCTCCTCCGGATTCCATCTGCCAGCCAATGTCGGCTGGCAACCCCCCGGGGAAGAGGCTTCTCTGTTGCAGCTCCAGCCCTCTGGAATGACCTCCCTGTGGAGATCCGGACCCTTACTACCCTCCCGGCCTTCCGCAAATCCACCAAGTCCTGGCTGCTCCAACAGGCCGGGGGGCTTGTGAAACATCCAGCCCCAGGGAAATTGTGAATGTTGCGTTTTTAAAGTGTTGTCTTTGTCTATTTATCCCCCCTTCCCTTGTCTATTGTGAGCCCTTCGGGAGTGGACGGCATACAAGACAAATAAACTAAACTAAACTAAACTAAACTAATGACTAGCAGAATAAAATCTGCAGGAACTGCTTTATTTGTGCCCTAAGCGATCGTTCTAGTGATCTGTTTGATTATCCCTGTGCTGATGTTTTTGCGGTCATCCATGATACTCTTATCTTGAGAACATATCTATTGTTAAAGAAGAAAGCTCCCTCCAAAACAATACATTGGTTCCTGCATCTCCAAGGGAATCATGTTGGTGAGTCATATGAAAATAGATTTCCAAGCTTTGGAAGGGAGGTCTCAGATAGGTCTAAAGGGAGCACTTGGTGATCCCATTATAATCCACCATATTTTTATCCAAAATGCCTTAACCTTTTGGCAAGTCCACCATATATGGAAATAGGTAGCATCGAGAGAACCACATCTCCAACATTTGGGTTGTAAATTCGGATACATAGAAGCCACCTTTTTAGGATCTAAATCCCATCTATAGAACATCTTGTAAAAATTTTCTCTCAGGTTTTGGGCTTGTGTGAATTTCACATTTCTTACCCAAATTTTTCCCCATGTAACCAACATTATTGGTTCTTCAACATTTTGAGCCCACTTTACCATACAATCTTTAACTAACTCTGTTTCCAAATCTATCTGTATTAATACACTATATATCCTCTTTATATGCATTAAACTTTGATCTCTTATTTGTTTAAATAAGTTGTCCTCAATTTGGACAAAACCAATTTTTTGATCTATTTTCCACATGGCCTGTAATTGCCCATACTGGAACCATGTTTGAACTGCCTTCTCCTCTTTTAATACCTCTAAGGATTTTAATTGTAGTGCCCCTCCTTCCAAAATAAGAAGCTGTCTCTAAGTAATTCTATCCTGTTTTTGTGCTATATTTATATTTTCAATTGCGTGTCTAGGAATTGCCCACATGGGTATCTTGTCATTTAATTTATATTGGTATTTCTTCCAAACCCGCAATAAAGCATTTCTTAAAATATGACTTTTAAAATTCTTATCCAATTTTTTGTTGAATAACAGGTAAGCATGCCAACCAAATACCAGATCGTGTCCCTCAATATTCAATATTCTATCATTGGTTAAATGAGTCCAATCACTAATTACAGATAATGCCACTGCATCATAATATAGTTTTAAATTAGGTAGTTTCAATCCTCCTCTCTCACGTACATCTTGCATCACTTTCATCTTTACCCTCGGCTTCTTTCCTGCCCACACAAATTTGTTGATACCCTTCTGCCATTCTAAAAGGTTCGCATCTTTTTTAATTTATGTTGATATTTTTTTCCAAACCCGCAGTAAAGCGTTTCTTAAAATATGACTTTTAAAGTTTTTGTCCAGTTTTTTGTTAAATAACAAGTAAGCATGCCAACCATATACCAGATCATATCCCTCAAAGTTCAGTATCCTATCATTAGTTAAATTGATCCAATCACTAATTACGGACAACACCACTGCATCATAATATAGTTTTAAATGGTGATCCCATTGAGTGTCTCGGTTTAAGCTATGGTTGGGAACAGCTGAATATGAATATTAAATATTAAAATGTCAGTGAAAAAACTCTCATTTTCTGTTCTTCCCTCCAGAACATCCACCCCAGTGAGAATGATTTTACAGGTTTCTTTTTCTAGGCTGACTAAAGCAGGAACAGTCCTAGGGAAGCTGGTTAATTCACACAGTTTTACTAGTGCAAAAGGCAGGTAATTCAAACAGATGTATGTAAAGCTATAAAATATGTAATGAGAGTTTTTAATATGTGGGGGGTTTTCCCCCCCAAATTTCTGGACTTCTTTGAACTTCTTTATTTCTTTGGCATACATAAATATTATTCAGACTTTTTATTTCTAATTCCAGTTTAGGATCTTTTGCTTAAGGCAAAAAAACCAACTAAAAGATAATGATTACCAGTAATTTGAGTATAAAATATATTTCCTTGCCTTTCATAATTCCATACATGTTTTCTAAATGAAGCAGTGTTGAAAAGGCCATAACCCTAGGAATGCTGGTAATAACTATTCAGTTGCAGAGCACAAATTAAAGTGTGTGATGAATATTGAAATCCCTCTGTCCCAGCTAATTTATAATATCTCTGCAGAGATCATGCCTGAAAATGTAGATGAGTAATGATGAGGTAGGGGAAAGAGGGAAGGAAAGGACTCTAAATGACTATTTTAAACATTATATTTGATACCCATAAATGAAAGGAATACAAAGCCAAAATGCAAACTTTTATTGCTTTTTTCTTGAGACCAGGAAAACTCTTCAGTTGTAAGATTGTTCAAGCCATTCTCTGAGGCTGTCAAAATATTCCTGAGATCACACGTCAGTACTTTGGCGTGGGCCAGTGGTGGGTTTAAAAAATTGTTCGAACCTACTCTGTGAGTGTGGCCTCCTTTGTGGGAGTGGCTTGTCACCCATGTGACCGGATGGGAGTGGCTTGCCGCCCATGTGACCGGATATGAATATGCCGATGACACTTGTCAGAACCACCTTAAATCACCTCACACACAGCACTGGCATGCATAAGAATAGGATGTAAACTTGTTTTTTCAAAGGCATCTTTGGTTTGCATTAAAACAACTTCAACACACGCAATGTTCTGATTGCACCACAAACGCAGTAGTCATCCTTACCTTTCACAGAGGCACTGAATTTTATCAATATGAGCATGATAGTGTAGAATAATCATATCCAAGGACCAGTGGTGGGTTTCAAAAAATGTTGGAACCTCTTCTGTAGGTGTGGCCTGCTTTCCGGGTCCAGGGGTGGAACCTCTTCTAACCGGTTGGGTAGATTTGACGAACCGGTTCTACCGAATAGGTGCGAACTGGTAGGAACCCACCTCTGGGCGTGGGCTAAGAAGGGCAGAATATTAACCCCCTTTTTTCAGTAATTGCCCCATGTCTTTTAAGTTTATGTATCCTAGAAACTTAACAAGGAGTACAATCTGTTACTGTAGTCTGAATGTAACCTTCCTTAGATTGGCTCTTGCATCTTGCTCATTTTCTGTATGACCTTTCAATAGAAAGGCTTTGCAAAGTAATGCAAAGGCTTTGCAAAGTAATTCCATCCGCCAGTCAGTGCCGACTGGCGGCTACGCGGAGGAGAGCCTTCTCAGTTGCAGCCCCGACGCTATGGAACGATCTCCCCGTGGAGATCCGCACCCTCACCACCGTCCAGGCCTTCCGCACAGCCCTCAAGATCTGGCTATCCCGTCAGGCCTGGGGATAAAATTTTACTCTCGCCCCTCCCGAATGTTGAATGAATGTTGGGTTTTTTATTGCTAATTATTTTTATTCACATTTTCTTTTTGTGTTTTGTCCTGCACTCCCCTCCCCTATCATTGTAAGCCGCCCTGAGTCCCCTCAGGGAAAAGGGCGGCCTATAAATGCTAATAAAATGAAAAAAAAAATGAAATGAAATAATGGATAAATTTGGAAACATAATGAACTAAAACTTTTCGTTTCACAATACCGGAAAACTGGAAGGCACTGTAGTCCAACTCTACAACCTCTCTGTTGGGTGACCATTCAGCCTCTGTTTTAAGAAAATGAATCAATTAATATTGTTCTACTGACTGTTCCTAAATTATGAAATTCACCCTGCTATCTAGTCTGTGTCAATCTGTTGGTTTAAGTTTCACTTGTGGTTGACGAAGGACACCGAGATCATTTCATATGTACGAATGCTGAACCAGTCTTCCCTATCCTATACTTATGTCTTATATTTTTCCTACTCAATTTCTCCAAGTTCAATTTACATGATCATAGTCATCTCACTGCTCAAGTCTGTCTAGATTGTTAACAATCAATTAGCCACCACTCATCTGCAGATATAAGCATCTTCTGAAATCCTTCATTCAAGTCATTGGATTTGTTGCATGAAAAACAGAACAAAATTAAGTATGGCCTCTAAAATGTAAATGCGCTTCTATATTCAATTGCAATATTTATATACAGTAGTGTTGTGGCCCAGCAGGAGCCGTTGGAGCTGCCACCAGACTCCAACAGCATGGGGCCTTATGAGTCAGCTCTGGAGGATGTGGAGGACCCTGGACAGGGTTCCGACTCTGAGCAGGGCAGAGAGAGGCTGGTTGGCCACCAGAAGGCGCCTGAGCCTTGGACCAGTGGGGAGGAGACAAGGGAGAGTGAGCCGGAGGCCAGCAGTGAATTGTTCCTGGATGCACGCCATCGAAGAGCTACTAGGCGTCAGGAACAATTATGCAATTACAGGAGATGATTGTACTCAGTTGATGGTCATTAGGCTCCTCTCCAGACTATAAAAAGCTACTTATGCACACGGTCCACTTTGCAGAAGTCAATGCACGATTGAATGTCGGAGGACAGTAGTGGGAGCTTGGCAGCCTGGATTGCTGCCAAGCCTTATCTGTGTTTATTGCTGCCTGAGTTTGTCTGTGTTGCTGCTCTGTTTGTTTTACTTGGCTTTCAGCCACCAAGGTTTTGGTGTCTTGTTATTAAAAGACATTCCAGTTAAGCTTGTCTCGGCATTCGTTACTGGACGGAGGAGGGGGTCAGAACACAGTAGTATTCAGAAAATCACTTTTTTAATAGGTGTATTTTTCATATGACATTTTGCCAATAGTTCTACAAATTGAGAAAACCCACCGTAGAACAAATGTTCCTCCCAATCTGCGAGGAAATGAATTCTCTTCCCTTTAGTTCTAGAACATCATCACAAGAATTCCTAAGCTATCTCTGAGGAATTAAAATGTTTACATAGACACATAAAATACCATATTTTCATGCACACACATACAAAACAAATGCTATCCAATTCTAAAAGAACAATCATGAGTGGAGGAAGATTATCCACATTAAACAGGAATGGATTTTGATTTTATGTGAAGAACAGTGTTTATTTTTTCAATAGTATTTAAATTCACGTCCGTTGTGCAATCTTCCCAGTCTTTTTGAGCCTGGGACACATTTGGGATGTTGAATGTGTGTTATGGAGCCCCTCCCCTCCACTCAAAAACCGTTGCCATGGTGGATATGAATATCCATTTAGCAGAAGGCTCTGCTTATTTGCCTTCATTCCCTCTAGACTCTACAAATGTTCTACATTACCTCATTTTACCTTTGTTGGGGTTTTTTCACCTTCCCTAGGCATGGGGACACTTCCACACAAGGCATAGAATTTAGTCTCCCACCATGCTATCTTCTAAAAACACTTTTGGGGCATATAGGGTGTCTGGTAGGTGCTGGTTATCACCTTTAAAGCCCTACATGGCCTAGGACCTGGATACCTGCGAGACCGTCTTCTGCCACATACCTCGCTTAGACCAATAAGATTGCACAGGATGGACCTTCTCCGGGTGCCTTCAGCGGGACAATGCCGGCTGGCGACGCCTAGGAGTAGGGCCTTCTCTGTTGCCGCTCCGGCCCTATGGAATGAGCTGCTCCCAGAGATCCGGGCCCTACCCACTCTCATGGCCTTTCGCAAAGCCATTAAAACCTGGCTTTTCCAGCAGGCCTGGGGCTGTTGACCCCTTGATTGAGGTCCAGCCCTCTTCTGACTGGGTGTTTGTTGAGTTCCTTTTTTTAACTTTGTTGTGTCCCATTGTTTTTAAAAATTCTTTTTAATTTTTTTCATTTCTGTAAGCCGCCCGGAGCCCCTCGGTATTGGGCGACATAGAAATTCAATAAATGAAATGAAACGAATGGTAATATGCAGATTTTTTTTGAGACTAGCTGCTTTGCTTTCCAGTGTGCTAACTTCCAATTAATATTTTAAATTAAAAGGTCTTCTGTACACCTGACTGGGATAGACTTGTCCATAAATATGCATTCCCACCATGTTCTGTCTAGTTTTGCCAACTGACTATATTTTATGAGGAAGAATTATCATTTGTTTTATTAAAAATTTTGAACAAAAACTTTTACAAATGTTTACTTCCCTCCCCCTACCCTCCCCCCCAAGCCCCCCAACCTTCACCCACCCACCCCCGACTTCCCAGAACCAATACAGGGTATAAATCTTTAACAAAGATATTCTAAAATAAACTTAAAAAAAATTAATATCATCTCTCATTTGAGCTTTAACTCCTCTTTGCTAGGCTAAGTCTAAACAGACTATATCATTCCTTGTTTCTTCAGTCATAAACTATCTGGAATTTCTTAGTCCCATAATTATTTTGAGTATAGTCAATCCACCTTCTCCACTCCAGTTTATATCTCTCATTGGAATGGTCCTTGAGATATGCTGATATTTTAGCCTTCTCTGCTAGGTTTGTTACTTTTAATGTCCATTCTTGAATAATAGGCAGAAGAATTATCATTTTTCTAAGGGAAATATATTGCAGACAATTTATCCAATACTTGTTTCGTCTGAAATGGTTCTAAACGTGTTATATCCTTCTGATACTGGGGTATTTATGTAACCAATTTTACACAAATTCATTTCTCTAACCTGGTTCTCAGAAGCATCTTCTTTTAACTGGAGTATACAAGGAAATTAGTCTGTATGACAAATTAAATGTCAGCAGTTCTAATGCTTGATAGTTTAAAAGTTCTGCTTAATTGCTCAAACATGAACTACCCTGCACTTTAGCTGCGGACCCATGATATATATTTTTTTCTTCAAATTTTACTCCCTGTCCCTTTCATTTGGAAGCTGCTTCCTTTTTTAGAGATGTTTATTTGAACATATCAAAATTAGTTGAATGAGGGGATACTGAGATGGAAGACAATAGAGTTTGATGTTACGAATCACACAAGGAACCAAGATTGGGAGTTTATTTACTTATTTGTTTTCCAGATTTTTGAATTGCCCATCTCCCTCACAGAGGGTCTATAGGTGAAGATTTGCATTTCCATTTTTTTTTCTCTCAGACAGAAAATCATACCAGTATACCAATTTCTCTTTCTTTATCCCTGTAATCTATTTCCTGTTTTAGAATAAGGAGCAATACTTCTGGTTTGTATTGGTTCTATTGATGGAAGGCTGAGTCAACCTTGAGCCGGTGAGATTAGAACCGCCGAACTGCAGATAACAGTCAGCAGAAGTGGCCTGCAGTACTGCACCCTAACCACTGCGCCACCTCGGCTCGTTTTACTTTAAGGAAGGCATGTCTTCTTTTTTGTCCTCTGATTTTAAAGACACAGTCTTTAAAATCAAATCTTGTTTAACTTCTTCAGTATCTAACATGCTATCTCGTCTTGGGCAGCTTTATTTTTTTCCTGTAGTTTTGTGATTAGCACCTAATAAGTGCTAACCGCAAGTTAGCAAGTCCTGTTCTGTGACCTTAATTGTTGATTAGAAGCCACAGCCGGCTTGACCTACTGCCTCAAATTACAAAATCATGATCAAGAGCACACCTGGGTTTCTCTATGCTTCTTCGTCTTTGAAATTTCATGTCTTGCTTTAATTTCCCCCAATTGTCACTGTCCTTTTTGAGCTATAGTGTCCAGGCACGGACAAGTTATTCCAAATATGGTCTGACAGGGCAGATATAGGGTGATCCATTATTTTCCATTATTTTCCTGGATTCTATGCTAAATTTTATTAATAAATAATCAATGAGTTTAAGTGCCATACCAAAATGTAATTTTCTTTCTATCCGATTTTTAAAAGAATCTGTTATTGTAGGCTTTTTCAAATGAAATGATATTATCCAAGGAAAAAGGCAACAAAATGTTTTGCGTTATTCTAGGAGCGTATGTGTGTGTTCTCAACAGGAATTTTGAATAAATGATGTTAACTGGTTTTAAATAATATGATTTAAGGAGGTGAGGGAAGCAAACTTCACTTTTATTCAAACAAGTTCAGTGTGTTGTTAATCTTTGCCACTTCGTATTTTTGACAGGATCCCTATAAAATGCTCTTAGGCCATAAACGGAACATAAGCTTGTTCAACGTGTTCTCTGATTTTAGATCCATTAGCAAGAACTAATGAAGTGTTTAGCTGAGTTTACTCATTAAATAAATGTCATGTTTTTTTTCCCCCTCTTTTCTTCCTACTTTCCAAAGAATTCCTGGGGAGGCTGCAATATGGGAGGTTAAAAAAATGAAGCATTTAATTTGTCTCTCTTGATCAAACTTAACAAATACAACAAATATTTGCAATTACTTTTTTTCACATCCTTATTGTATTTCACATTCAAAGAGTCTCACAAGTGTTTATAAAAGGTAGGAACTTCATGACTGATTCATTAGCTGTATGTTGCGAAATATAATATGTAATATGACATAGCCACGTTTATGGAAATAAGTAGAACATTTTCTAAGGGTGAAATGTCTGGAATAAGATTTTTATATAATGTGCTGACATTGCAAACGGCCCAGAGTGCTATAAAAAACCAGTGGTGGGTTTCAAAATTTTTTCGAACCTACTCTGTGGGTGTGGCCTCCTTTGTGGGAGTGGTTTGCCGCCCATGTGACCTGGTGGGAGTGGCTTGCTGGCCATGTGTTTTCTTTCTTTCTCTCCCTCTCTCTCTCCCTCTCTCTCTTCTTCCTTTTGTCTCTCTGTCCCTTTTTCCTTTTTTTCTTTCATCTTTCTCTCTTTTTCTTTCTTTCTTTCTTTCTTTCTTTATTCCTTTCTCTTTCTCTCTCTCTGTGTGTGTGTGTGTGTGTGTGTGTGTGTGTGTGTGTGTGTCAGTGGTGGGTTTCAAAAAATTTTGGAACCTCTTCTGTAGGTGTGGCCTGCTTTTTAGGTCCACTGGTGGAACCTCTTCTAACCGGTTCGGTAGATTTGACGAACCAGTTCTACCGAATAGGTGCGAACCGGTAGGAACCCACCTCTGTAAAGCACTATGGGGCAGTATACGTCTAAGTGCTATTGCTACAAAAATTGTATTCACCTGGGTTTTTTAATCCAGCTGTAAAATCCAAGAAAGTGCCAAAAAGAATTGATAGTAGAATCTAAAATACTTGATCACAGCCATCTGCCCTAATGATTGCATCAAAGCCCTTCATAGGGCTTTCAGCCCTCTCTAAGCGGTTTACAGAGTCAGCATATCGCCCCCCACAGTCTGGGTCCTCATTTCACCCATCTCGGAAGGATGGAAGGCTGAGTCAACCTTGAGCCGGTGAGATTTGAACCGCTGAACTGCAGATAACAGTCAGCTGAAGTGCCTGCAGTACTGCACCCTAACCACTGCGCCACCTCGGCTCTATAAAATGAACCTAAATTGTGAACTCAAGGCCAAAACCGAGACATGGTATGGATTTAAGCACTACAGGAGAATCCTATATTTAGAGCCAGATAGTGGTTTTTCTTGTTGAAAGCTAGCAATCAAAGTTGTTTTCTCACTAGAAAGCAACCTCCCTTGTTCCTCTACTGATCAGAAAACCTTTCATTTTGGCTGTACCGTCTTCACCTATTTTTATTTTTATTTTTTTGTTGTTGTTCCTTTTCAGCCTCAAATGGGCACCACTGCAACCTCTCACTGAGACTTCATGCCTCAATTAATTTTAAGTATTTTCACCTTGCACGCAGGGCTGTGCTCACAGTCCATTTCGGCAGCGGCTTAATTTGACAATAATGGTAGTCTCCACAATGGCAATTAATGAATAAAGGCAGCTTTGCACTTTGTGACCTAGCAACCAGGTTCTCTTTAAACTGGTTTGTCTCATTTTCTCTCTCACACACTTTTGTGTTCAAGCCCTCAAAGTCTCAGATGACAGCAGAGTTAAATTGCTTGGTGTCAGTGATCTTTACTATGGATGGCAACACTCGCTCTCCTTTTCCATTCTCTTCCTTCCTCTCTACTGGCTTCATTAGTTACTTGAGTTATTTTACTCATTATTGCATTGCGTATTTAGTTTTCCAAATATGCAAATATCACCAGATTTAGTATTATATTTAAATGGATATTCATTCTCTCAAGGCTCCAAAAAGATTTATTAAGTAGCAACCAGCATGCTAGTTTTGCCTGTTTAGTTTTGTTTTAGAGCAACTAGATTAATCCAAGTTTCTTGTTGGTCTTTCTCCATCAAAAATCATAACATACTGCATTCTTTTTTTTATTGAAAATTTTGGAAAAAAAAAACTTTTACAAATGTTTACCTCCCTCCCCCTCCCCTCCCCACTTAAACCCGACCCCCCCAACCTTCCCCCCCTTCCCTCCGTCTTCCCAGAACCAATACAGGGTATAAATCTTTAACAAAGATATTCTAAAATAAACTTTTAAAAAATTAGTATCATCTTTCATTTGAGCTTTAACTCCTCTTTGCTAGGCTAGCTCTAAATAGATTATATCATTCCTTGTTTCTTCAGTCATAAACTATCTGGAATTTCTTAGTCCCATATTTATTTTGAGTATAGTCGATCCATCTTCTCCACTCCAATTTATATCTCTCATTTGAGCGATCCTTGAGATATGCTGATATTTTAGCCATCTCTGCTAGGTTTGTTACTTTTAATGTCCATTCTTGAATAGTAGGCAAATCTTCCTTCTTCCAGTATTGCGCCACCAACAGTCTTGCTGCGGTTATTAAATGCCAACTCAAGTTAGTCTCTATAACTGTACAATCAGTAATTATACCTAACAAGAATAGCTGAGGGGTAAACTTTATCCTTTTTTTAAGAACATTTTGCATAATCCACCATATTTTTATCCAAAATGCTTTTACCTTTTTACAAGCCCACCATATATGATAGTATGTAGCATCGAGACAATCACATCTCCAGCATTAAGTTGTAAATTCGGATACATACAGGCTAGTTTTTCAGGATCTAAATGCCATCTGTAAAACACCTTTTAAAAGTTTTCTCTCAAATTTGGGGCTTGTGTAAATTTTACATTTCTTACCCATATCTTTTCCCATGTATCCAACATTATTGGTTCTTCAAAATTTTGTGCCCACAACATACTGCATTCTTCACTTACCATTTATCACTTGCTGATCTCTTTATTTTCTTCCGTGCCTTGTACGCAGGGGTGGACTTCAAACTTTTTAGCAAGGGGTACTCTGCCCGGTTGCTGGGTGGGCATGGCCTGGTCGGCCTTGTTCTAGCTGGGAGAACGCAGTCAGACAAACGGAGGCGAGCCAGGACTTCAAGTCAGCTAACAGTTTATTTCTAACAGGTTGCCAAACGTGGCACTTCACATTTTGCGCATATTAGCTAACTGGCAACAGCTGAGCCCTGTTTGACAGCTCTTTATATACCCCAGCTGTCAAACAGGTAACCAATCAGTAACAAGGACATGCCCCCCTAGCCAAACGGACCAGAGAGGAAACTGTAGTACACAACAGGCCTCCTGCACCATAAAGGGGGGGAGTTGCCCTCCCTAGGCTCCGGAGGCTTTTTTTCGGGCCTCCAGGACAGCAAAAATGGCCTCCCCAGGCGCCAGAGGCCCTCTGGAGGCCAGAAACAAGCCCATTTCCTCCCCCCCATCCAACATCCAACCCATGGATGTTTATGATTGCATCCCCAGTTCTAAGTCTTTGCTTCGCTTCTTCCTTTGGTCTCTTTCATAGTGTTGTTTATTTGTGGATTGTGTTTAAAGAATTAAAATAGCCACAGTAAATTATATAAAAAAAAACCATAAAATTTAATCATCCAAGTTCAAATGTAAAAAAAAAAACCCACAATATAGCGATAAATAACTCCTGCAGCAATAAATCATCAGATAGTACCACTCATTATTCCTCAATTCATTTCTGGGGGGGGGGGGGATATTTTGACCAAATACAAATAGGTAACTAATCTGTCTTCCAGAAGGATGATATTCCTTCTTAATGTTTATTTCTTTCCTTCTTCCATCCCTTTTCTTGCACATTGTTCTTCCTAACCATTTTAACCAGGAACTACGGACATAATGCAGTATCAGCAGTTCCCACCTTCAGGTCTCTGAAGGGTAAGCAAGCTATCCAATATGGCTGCCTGTTCTGTCCCCCCTTCTCGGCTTGATAACAGACGACAGGCAAATAAACTTAAAAGGAACTTTCTTTATCAGTTCTCAGTTCAAACTGGCTTCGAGCCCAAAAATAACATAAATAAACTCTCAGACTAGATAACAGAATGCAAAACAAAACTCTTACAAGCAATGCACTTCTCCCAAAGTCTCTACGAATCAGGGTTACAGAAGTCAAATCACTTTTCCAAGTGTACATCAAAGAAACCACGATCAAGGGTCAAGGAACGCACGAAGGAACGTTGACTCCTGCAACTAGGGCATGGCAGCATCTGTCCTTTTATCTCCAAATCTGCCTCTAACAAGCCCCAGCTGCATAATGAATCTTGTATCCCGAAAAGACTCACAGCAGACATCTGCTGAGTCACAACAGCTGCCTATCAAAAATGGTTTGGGAAAGGCAATGCTGTTGATTTGGGATAACCAAACCTGATATAGTGATTCTCCCTTCTTATACTTGAGGCAGCTTTTGTTGACCCTAATTATTAGAAAGAATTGGGAAAGATTTGTAAGCAATCCAGGCCTATTACCTTCTTCCCCTGCCCATTGAGGCGATTTTGTGATAACACAAAATCTAACTACATAGCATATAGAAATCCTTAAGCAATCTCGCTTTGAGAGATTTGTTCAGCTAACAATAATACGCCTAGTTGTGTTTTAAGGGCATTTTTTTGTTTTTTATTCCCCTGTGGTTTTTGCTGTTTAGCTTCTCGGTGGGCATCCTTTCTGGCAAGTCCTCTAATTCACTTTTCATTTATTCTTCAAAAACCCCTATGCTGTTTTCCATGTCTTCAACGAGACAGTCCCTTTAGTCTTCAAACATACCAGCGGAAAAGGCTGCCCATGTAAATTACTTGATTTTCCAAATGCATTCTATGCCAAAATGTTGAGTGTTAAAATACTTGAGACATTTTCATAAAAGATTCCTGGAAATAAATTAATACTCTTTTTTATCCCTTTAAAAGAAGATTCTCAGTGGGACAAAAAGATATAGATACATCCCAGGAAACCTGGTAGACATATTTAGGATTTATGTGGCTATTGAAGGAGAGTTACTTTCTTTATGATATTAGCATTCATTTGTCTTAGCAAAACCTATGTCAGTTGTGAAATTAGATTAGGATCCTAGGGGAATTATAGATCCTACTGTTTTGATTCCCTCAAGTTTTACAATAGTACTATTTTTGAGTTCATTATGCTCCCAGCTTTCATAGTTTATGTTTTTTGTGCCTATGAGATTAACATCTAATTTACTAGACTTCATAGTTATGCATAGTTCTGCATAATTATGAACAAGAGGTGACTTCCAGTTATGTAAATTCAAGATCTAGCATTATAATACAATGGTGTATTAATCGCAGTTCTACTTTAAAACTCGGAAAATAGGCAGCTTTGTAACAGCTTTTTCTCCTATTGAATCTTTTTTTTTCCTATTGTTCTGTTTCTTTAGAATCTCCTAGTAAGGATATTGGTCCCACCCTGGGATTAAAAAAGTCGAGTTCCCTAGAAAGTCTCCAGACAGCTGTTGCTGAAGTGAAAAAGAATGAGCTTCCGTTCTACCGGCCTAGACCTCACATGGTCCGTGGGAGGGGATGTAACGAGAGTTTCAGAGCTGCCATCGATAAATCCTATGATGGACCTGAAGACGTGGCAGGAGGTAGGTACCACAGAACCTTTTAGTAAAGAAAGCATATTCTTTTTCAAGAAATCTATGCTGTGCACATGAAAATTCATCTATAAAAAAACAGATTTCAAAGAAGAGTTTAATCCAATTCTGCATATATATCAACTATAGTCTCGTATAGTATGGAACCAGTGTGGATCTGAGTACTTGAGAGACCGCCTTCTGCCGATTACCTCCCTCCGACCGATAAGATCGCACAGACTGGGCCTCCACCGAATTCCATCCGCCAGTCAATGTCGACTGGCGACTACACAGAGGAGAGCCTTTTCTGTTGCAGCTCCGACCCTGTGGAACGATCTCCCCGTCGAGATACGCACCCTCACCACTGTCCAGGCCTTCCGCGCAGCCCTCAAGACCTGGCTCTCCCAACAGGCCTGGGGATAAGTCCTTAATTTGCCCCACCCGAGTGTTGAATGTAGAATGCATGTTGTGTTTTTACTACTTATTTTGTTTATATATTGTTTATTTTGTATTGTACCCCCTTCCTAATGGTTGTAAGCCGCCCTGAGTCCCCTCAGGGAAAAGGGCGGCCTATAAATCTTAATAAAAATTAAAAAAATTAAAAAAAAAATAAACCAGTGGTGGGTTTCAAAAAATTTTCGAACCTACTCTGTGGTTGTGGCCTCCTTTGTGGGAGTGGCTTGCTGGCCATGTGACCTGGTGGGAGTGGCTTGCCGGCCATGTGTTTTCTTTCTCTCTCTCTCTCTCTCTCTCTCTCTCTCTCTCTCTCTTTCCTTCCTTTTGTCTCTCTGTCCCTTTTTCCTTTTTTTCTTTCATCTCTCTCTCATTTTTTCTTTCTTTTTTTCTTTTTTCTTTTTTCTTTTTTTCTTTCTTCCTTTTTTCCTTTCTTTCTCTTTCTCTTTCTGTGTGTGTGTGTGTGTGTGTGTGTGTGTGTGTGTGTGTCAGTGGTGGGTTTCAAAAATTTTTGGAACCTCTTCTGTAGGTATGGCCTGCTTTCTGGTGGAACCTCGTCTAACCAGTTCGGTACATTTGACGAACCGGTGCGAACTGGTAGGAACCCACCTCTGTGTGGAACCATACATACTATACTGCAGATTATGTTGGGAACTTTATTAGGATTCTTGTAATGGCCTTAATCTCTGTGAACATGGCTGGAGACCATATATTGATCTGCTCAATTAGCAGCTATTAGTTTTCCATCTTGATATATGTGTCCATGGATATATGTATCTGTGTACAGTTCTTTGGACAGCTCTCTCATATTCCAGTATAATGACCAAAAGACCAGCCTTCTTTCCATGTTGATACATTATCTAACGTTGTGTGTGTGAGCTTACTAAGTACTATCTGAATCTAGATTTCAATAGTCTGTGTGTATTTCTGTTTGAATGTAAAAGGCTTGATAAACTTTGTATCAAGCAAGATATATATGACCAAATACAATAAGTGTTGATTAACATGAACAATGGTATACCGTTAGATTTAGCTATACGTACTTTAAGGTCCGTTTAATGCAAAGAATTAGATGGAAATCCATTGTAATGCAACCTTTGTAGGGGTGGGTTCTGGCCGGCTTTAGTTCACGCCTTTAAAAAAAACGCCCTCTACAGGAGGAGGCGAGAGAACCACGTGCCTCATCTACATAAGGAATCTTTTGGCTTTTAACCCTTGCTTAACTCTGCTCGAGTGATCATAAAGATAGACTAAATGAGGCACGTGGTTCTCCCGCCTCCTCCTGTAGAGGGCGCTTTTTTTAGAGGCTTTTTTAAACAGTTAAGCACTAAGCAGAGTCATCCACTGTGACTCTGGCAGCAACTAGCTCAGCCTTTTTCCTTTTAAATTTTCTTTTCTTTTCATGATGACAGTGGTGAGGCCCTGCCTCCCCTGCCTCCCCTGACTGCACGTCCCTGGTTCAGACACATGGCAGGCCTGGGTCACTGCCGGTTCCAGCGACCCAGGCCGCCCATACCACTACCGGTTCAGGCGAACCAGTAGGAACACACCTCTGAACCTTTGCAGTTATAACAGGATCATTGGAAATGTCTTTTGTTGGCAATTTATAAAAAAGTTTTTCGGATTATACACATTAATCGGAAAATATATACAGGTAACCCTCGACGTACAATGACAATTGAGTCCAAGATTTCTTGTTTGCCAAATGAGACACTTGTAAAGTGAATTTTGGCCCATTTTCTGACTTTTCCTGCCACAGTTGTTAAGTGGATCACTGCAGTTGTTAAATTAGTAACATGGTTGTTAAGTGAGTCTGGCTTCCGCATTGACTTCAGTCATCAGAAGGTTGCAAAAGATGATGACGAGATCTCACGGTAGGACACTGCAACTATTATAAATATTTGTCAGTTGCTAAATGCCTGAATTTTGAGCACGTAACCCTAGGGAAGCTGCAATGGGTGAAAAGCAGTCATAAGTCCCTTTTTCAAGTGCTGTCGTAACATTCAGCTGTCACTAAATGAACTGTTATAAGCCGAGGACTTGCCTTTATGTAGTCAAAAGATGATTGTCTGTACCTGCTGATTAATTTTCTCCCTCCGCAGATGGTCTATCGGATAAGAGTTCCCTTTCTGGCCCAGAAGGCCAGAACTTTGCAAAAGCCTTTCACATGAACTCTGAATTGGAAGATGTGGAAGGAAAGACAAAGAAACACAAGAAGGCCAAAGAAAAATTGAAAACGAAGGAAAAAAATAAGAAGCCTAATCTCAAGAACAAATCAAAAATCAACGAAAAGGACAAAAAAGAGGAGAATGACAATCCTGAAAGAAAAACAAAAAAGAAAAGTTTGGGCGCTATGTTAAGGTAAAAATTCTTTTTTTATATATATTGCTTCCTGATCTTATATTAATTTGAGCTTGATTTATTCGGCCTGAGGCCCCTTAGTGAGGTTGAGTAGAAGTCGATCTCTGTATCCGTTGAACGACATTTACTATAAATGAACACTATATATGCTAATTTTACTAATACATCAGTTAAACTGCATATTGGAAAAAGGAGAATATATTTTTCAACATGTACTTGTTAATTATTTTGTCGACACTTATGACCTATTTTTCCTCAAAAAAAAAAAAAAGGGTAGAGAGATGTTATAACAAATAAACTATTGATTTTGGCGCAAGCCCAGTGAAGGCGGTAAGACTAAATTGAGTCAGGTTTGAATGAAATCTTAGTGATTTGGGTTGGTTTGCTTTTAGGATGAGCAGTTCTAATTCAGATTTGTTATCTTTAAAGTGTTTAAGTATCATAGCATTATAAACCACATGAACTAAATGTTGTTGGATGAACAGTAGATATGTCTGCCAACTCCGAAGCTTGCCTAACTGAGGCCATCTTGGAGGCTTCAGTGTTGCCCAGTGGTGGGTTTCAAAAATTGTTCGAACCTACTCTGTGGGTGTGGCCTCCTTTGTGGGAGTGGCTTGCTGCCCATGTGACCAGATGGGAGTGGCTTGCCGCACATGTGACCGGATATGAAGATGCCGACGACACTTGTCAGAACCACCTTAAATTACCTCACACACAGCACTGGCATGCATAAGAATAGGATGTCAACTTGTTTTTTAAAAGGCATCTTTGGTTTGTGTTAAAACAACTTCAACACACGCAATGTTCTGATTGCACCACAAACGCAGTAGTCATCCTTACCTTTCACAAAGGCACTGAGTTTTATAAATATGAGCATGATAGTGTAGAATAATCCTATCCAAGGACCAGTGGTGGGTTTCAAAAACTTTTGGAACCTCTTCTGTAGGTGTGGCCTGCTTTCCGGGTCCACTGGTGGAACCTCTTCTAACCGGTTCGGTAGATTTGACGAACCGGTTCTACCGAATAGGTGCGAACTCATAGGAACCCACCTCTGAAACCACATGAACTAAATATTGTTGGATGAAGAGTAGATATGTCTGCCAACTCCGAAGCTGAGGCCATCTTGGAGGCTTCAGTGTTGCCACAATGGTGATCAGGGACAGGGATGGGTGGGAACAGAGAATGTCTTTGCAAACAGAGGAGAAATGTTCCCAACCTCTGAAAAAACCTCTCAAAAGTGCAGTTGATGTCTGTTCTGTTCTCCAGATGACTATACAAAAACATTAGATATGTTGTTATTGTTTTTTTTAGATCTTAAAGATACCATTTTGTGTTCATGTACTTCTTATTTCATTTCATTCTTCAAATTAAAGAGAAGTACTGAACAAATTTGTCTTCCATATCTTGCAAGAACAACAACCTCTTTCATCAGACTCTCAGGCAATTAAATTTGATTTGACGTAAGAAGGCACTTTACTGTTAATAAAGTTTTGTGTCATTTGCCTCTGTGGGTTATTGAGAATGCTAAAAGATAACTATTTAGTTGATAAATATTTAGAGTTATCAAGCTGTATTAAGGGTTTCAGATTAAAGCAGTGGTGGCTATGTACCTCAGGCCTCAGATGCTAGTTTAGTTAGTTTATTTAAGTTTTTAGTTTATTTAATTTGTATGCCGCCCTATTCCCAAGAGACTCAGGGCGGCTAACAATCTGAGGGGGAGGGGGGTACAAAATGAAAATAAAAAGACAAACAATTTAAAAATACAGCAACATTCGTACCTTGGATGGGGCTGGAAGATTCAACAGCCCCAGGCCTGCCGGAACAGCCAGGTCTTAGTAGCTTTGCGGAAAGCCGGAAGGGTGGTAAGGGTCCGGATCTCAACGGGGAGATCGTTCCAGAGGGTCAGAGCAGCCACAGAGAAGGCCCTCCCCCGGGGAGTTGCCAGCCGACATTGGCCGGCAGATGGGATTCGGAGGAGGCGTAGTCTGTGGGATCTGATCGGTCTTTGGGAGGTAAATAGCAGGAGGCGGTCTCTCAAGTACCCAGGTCCGATACCATGTAGGGCTTTAAAAGTAATGACTAGCACTTTGAAACGTGTCTGGAGACCAATGGGCAGCCAGTGCAGGTCGTGGAGGATAGGTGTAACATGGGTGTACCTAGGTGCACACACAATCGCTCGCGCGGCTGCATTCTGGACAAGCTGAAGTCTTCCAACACTCTTCAAGGGCAGCCCCATGTAGAGCGTATTACAGTAGTCCAGTCTTGAGGTCACAAGGGCGTGAGTGACTATCCGAAAGGCCTCCCGGTCCAGGTCGAGATCCGGTATGTACCTGCAGGCCTCAGATGCTACACAGGAGATTGTCTCTTCTATCACAATTATATCTTCAGGAAAAATATATGCATATCATGCTAAGGAACTATAGGAATTGCATGTTTATGTAGAACACCAGGTATTTTTATCTTTCAGAGTTTTTGATATCACCTACCAACGAACGTTTGGTTCCACTTCTCATTTTCTTCATTATTACTAAGTATTGCACATGTCTTACTTGTCCATAAAAATGGCTTATTCTTGAGTTAGCTGGATTTGATAATGTGATAGGTATTAATTTGTTCATCACAAACTTAGTTGATTTTGTTGTGTGCCAAGAAACTTTGCTATATCATGTTTTTCTTGGCCCCAAAGCCAAAACTTTAACATCATTCTCTTGAGTTAAAAGGTTAGTTAAATGGAAGTTGGACTTTTTAAGTCACCAGGAGTATTTGACATCTGTCATAGTACACTCTTTCTCTATGGCTTGATCCCAGAGCAGTTATTAAAGGCACAACGTATAATAAATGCAATTTGACTGTGACTCAGTTATTACCTTTTTCAGATAGTGGTTGTAAAAATTCTGGGTTTATCCTTCACTTTTTATGGGTATAAAGGTACGTTAACTGATGGACTGTAGCCATACCTATGAAATTTTAATAGCTAGCTCCCTATATGGGAACCAATAGACAAGGGTTCAGCTTTATAAAGTGTAGATCAACTGTATATTAGACATTTTTCATAGAAGGAGGAAAAAACCCATAATTGTGCATGTGAAATATAAAGTCCCTTACTCTATCTTTATTCAAGATATGAACATTTTAAAACTGTTAGTGTTGGAACAGATCCATGTTTTTTTCCACTAGTCCAGTTAGCTTAATTATGTAGGTAGAAGTTGTAATGGCTACATTGATTGTCAAATATTACCAGTATATAGTACCGGAGAAGTATTTTAATAAAAAAGTTGTTTTATTTAGATCCGCAGCAGAGGAAAATTAATGAAGTACCTGAGTGCTAACCATTATTTTCTTCCTGTAGAAATATTATATTTTCTTAGTAATAATTAATCTTAGACTATTTACTCTCATTTTCACAGTATGAACCATTTTGTTTCCTAATTTGCCTGTATTGCTTTGAGCTAAGCATCTCAGCTACTTTAATTTTTCATTTTAGCTTGAGTCAAGAAATATTTTCATTACTTAATGAAGACATTCTTTGCAACTGTATTTTTTTTTGGGGGGGGGGGACCAACCACATTGACTGCATAAGTATCTTGCTGAAGAGCAGTACCTCTCGGCCTTGTTTCTACAGCCCTTAGACAAGAGAAGCTGGGTCGTAATGTGCCACTCATACCCTCTAACTGTAACCAGGTATACCTAACCAGGCTGCCACAAGTAATATCTGGTTTAAAAGTGCAAATCATGTCTTCCAAAAGTATTTGCAGATCCTCTTATTTTTCCCTTACACACAAGTTCCAGTATCTCATATATTTCACAGTTCATATATCCTATGAAATTAGTATTGGGTACTATACCCACAGCCATCTACCACCAAGTTAGATTCTAGAAAAGGACCCCAGGGCCTGGTTATGTAATATATATATATATATATATGTATGTATGTATGTATGTATGTATGTATGTATGTATGTATGTATCAGGGGTGGGTTTCTCGCCCCGTTCCAACCAGTTCGGTTGGAACGGGGTCGGAGGCGTCCTCGTGCACACGCGCGGTGCACGCATGCGTACTAGCGTCTGTGCGATGCTCCAGCTGCTCCTGGAGGATCGCGCAGGCGCTGTACGCGTCCTGCGAATGCGTGGAAGTGCAGAACTCGTCAAAACCAGGTAAGGACCACGGGCGGGCGGGTGGGCCCTTCACCGTTCCCGGAAGTTACTTACTTCCGGGTTCGCCGACCAACCGGTTTGCAGGGACCGCCGCGAACCGGTTGAAACCCACCCCTGGTATGTATGTATGTATGTATGTATGTATGTATGTGTCTTTGGTTATTTAGGTTTTCTCCCACATAAAATTGGAGGTGTCTTGGCGACGTTTCGATGAAGTCTCATTGGCGACGTTTCGACGAAGTCTCATTCGTCATCTTCAGGCTTCGTGCTTCCAGGATATATATACATACATACATACATACATACATACATACATACATACATACATACATACATACATATATATATATCCTGAGATGACGAATGAGACTTCGTCGAAACGTTGCCAAGACACCTCCCATTTTACGTGGGAGAAAACCCGAATAACCAAAGACCTATAGGTCTGCCTTAGTCATTCTTTTTAGTACTATTTAATTTAGGAGAGAAATAATATAGAAATAAATGTCCATAGTGCTGCTGCAAAAAGAGAATTAAATTATCAATAAAATTCATTTAATTCAGTGGTTATAAGCTTCTATTCTCAAACAGACTGAGCTCTCGTTTTATAAGAGTCTTGTCTTTACTTGGGTCATGTCGCTAGAATTTTGGAAAGCCAGTTTTATGAGGAAGGACCTATCAGAATTTCAAGAATTCTAATGATATGGTCTAATTAGAGTTCCCGTTCAATTGAAATTATAGCATATGAATGAGAATTATTTGAGAGTTAAAGAACTCTCAAATTTCTTAGTGTCCAATCCTTTTTAAGTATACATTGAGACAAAAAACATCTGATGATGTTTTATCTTTTTGAAAACCTGAATCCATTGATTTTTCAAGATTATATATTACAGTTCTTTCTTATATAGCTCAGTTGTATAACTAGATTAATAAAAAATATCATTGCAGAATATATATATATGAATGTTAAAATGAAACTCAGTGGTACAATTGAATATTGGGTAGATTAAATCTCCCTTCACCATAATTCAGATTTCCCAGAGACATTTGAGTGTGCTCTGGATATTTTTCTAAGTAGTTTGCCTAACAGGTAAAGTATCTGATAGAAATAAATACTGGAATTCCTCTTAATTCAAAATACTTGGAAATATTTTGAGACAAGTAAACCAAAGCCTATACATGCATTTTGTACAACTGTAAATCGTAATTTCCTATTGTATTGTATTGTATTGTATTGTATTGTATTGTATTGTATTGTATTGTATTGTATTGTATTGTATTGTATAGTATAGTATAGTATAGTATAGTATAGTATAGTATAGTATAGTATAGTATAGTAGTCTAAAATAGACTTGCCATAGATCCTCAAATTCAGCTTTCTTCAATTGTTAGTGCAAGCTGTATAAAACTTAAATAATATTTGGCAACAAGACTACACAATTACAGGTGTTCTTAAATTTATAACCACAATTGGGATCGGAATGTTTATTAATAAGAAGAAATGGCAGAACCTGGGGGTGAAGTTAAAAGAGGGATCAGCCTAGAATCCCTATGTAGCCACAAGCTAAGTCAATCCCCCCCCTTTTAAATTTAGTCAGTCCTTATCTTACTGCAAGCAGGTGCTAACAGTTAAGATGCTCCCAGTGAGTTAAGAACATTCATGTGCATTGGCTGTTTAGCAATAAATCAGTTATTTGGACCTTCATATGTAGACCTGGTCTTTCGCAGCAGACTGTAATGCTATAATTAAGTGAGTCACCTCTGATTTTATTATCTTTTTTTATCATGGTTGTTAAGCAAATCACACAGTCATTAGGCAAATTCAGCTTTCTTCATTGACCTTGCTTGTAGTAAGCTCCCTGAGGTTCACAACCATACCCCTGGGAAACTGCCACCATCATAAATATGTGCCAGATTCCAAGTGCCCAAATTTTGTTTATATGGCCATGGGGATACTATGACAGTCATTAGGGTGAGAATCAGCCATAAGTCACTTTGAAAGTTACTGCGTTAAATGACTGATTGTAAGTCAAGGACTTCCATATTTAAAATATCGCCATATATATTGATATTGATGTTTCAACCAGTGAGCCTTAAATTGTTCAACTTTCTCTTCTGATTTAGCAATAGCAATAGCAGTTAGACTTATATACCGGTTCATAGGGCTTTCAGCCCTCTCTAAGCGGTTTACAGAGTCAGCATATTGCCCCCAACAATCTAGGTCCTCATTTTACCCACCTCGGAAGGATGGAAGACTGAGTCAACCCTGAGCCGGTGAGATTTGAACAGCCGAACTGCAGAACTGCAGTCAGCTGAAGTAGCCTGCAGTGCTGCATTTAACCACTGCGCCATCACGGCTCTCTCTGATTTCCAATAGATCTGATTAATGCATTTCAAGGAATATATATTTTTTTCCTGAATGTAATGGCCCCAATTTAACCACAGCTACTTTAAATATTTGATATAATTCATTTGTGGGTTTTCCGTCCTAAGAAAATTTGAGTATGTCTTTTTTTTTTCCCAGGTGTATGAAATCAAAAACTTAAAAAAAATCTTTTTGCTTAGGCAATGGTAATAGTGGAAACCTATCCCAGAGGATCAATATATTGGTAGAGTCCCTACTTCCTTTTGAAAAAGAATACATTTCTTCATGACATCTTCCACAAAAGGAGGCCTCTATGAGAGAAATATTTAAATACCAGCTGGTTTACAGTTTTTTTAAATTCCAGAATGAGAGCCAGTAGAGTGTGTTTTGACATTGCCTATTTGAGGGGTCTAAAGGAGAAGAATTTTTGAAAGTAATCTTATCTAAAACCATTTTGATATGTATTTGCATTTAATAGAAACATGTGCATGTAGGCCATTTCTCATCCTGTCTAGTAAAATCCATGAGAAACTTTATGATACCTATTTCCTCTGGAAATCTGGTTTGTTACTCTTAAAGATAATGTGGAAACAGCATTAGGTTTATTTAACTAAGGCAAGATTGATACTTAATGAAAGGGTGGGCTATTAAGAAAACGACTGGGCTCATGTAGAATTGCAAAGCAACCACTGATCAGAAATGAAGTTGCTCTGGGTTCCACCACAAAACCGCGAAGCCCTTTTCCACGCCGACATAAGTGCGGAGGGCAAATCCGTGCCGTCCGAAGCACTAAGGAAAAACGCGACCCTACCGCGATGACATAACTGCGGAGGGCAAATCTGCGCCTTCCGAAGCACACAGCACCCTAAACCTAACCCTAACCCTAAACCTAAACCTAACCCTAAAGCAAACCCCTAAACCTAATCCTAACCCTTACCTTAATTTAAATCGGCTTTCTGCCGCCACGCTGTTTTAAAGCGCCCTTCTGTCGCCGCGCTGTTGTCGTGGCGGTGATGACGCACGGTGATGATGTCGCGGCTTTAGCGACGCGGTTTTATCACCGCTATTTTGATGAGTGCGGTTTTGTCGTGCCATGGTTGCTCTGTATCCTTTCTATCCCAGTTGTCTGGAGGGTTCTCAGCTTGATTTTGTTTTGTTTTTTTTGGACAAAGTAGGTAAACAAAAGAGGAATTTTATTTTCTAAAAATTCCCAAACAGTCATTGTGAGTCAATACTAATTCAGATTAGAGTGTTTAGCCTGAAAAGTGTCGCTGAGAATCAATCCCAGGGGAAACAGACATATCTTTTTCAACTTCTTGGACTTTTTAAGGAAGACTGAAATTTTCAGAATCAAATATCCTTTTAACATTGCTTCAGTGTGAACAAATTCACTAGTACCCCAAAAAGTAAACAGTACTATAAGTTTATATCAGAGAACTCACATAGTTTTGTTCATGAGTGAACAATGACAATCATAATATGAAATATAGCATGCTAACTTCTCTTTTTTACAGTAACTTTATTTAAAATTAGTAGGAAAGATAAAACTAATACAAACTGAAAATGAAGCCAATAAAACTAAAAAGGAATAAAAAGAAAAATAGAAAGTGTAGAAAAGAAAAAAAGAAAAATAGAAAAGAAAAATAAGAATATAGTAAAATGTCTAAAGAAATGTCTTCTCCCTTCATCACAGTCATAAGCAATTTTAGTATTTATTACTGCTCTTAAAATACAACAAATGATCTCTTTTTCCCATATCTCATCTCTTATGTACAAACAAATCCTTAAAGCCACATTATTCAGCCCTGATCAGAAAAATTCCATTCAAGAAACAACTAGAAATAACAACATATCTATTTTAACCTTTTATCAAATTAAAAAAAAAACAACTTTATATTACTTCCTTTTACTTTTTAACAATCTTGGCTTTAATTCTTTCCAATAATATCTGATTTCTTTTTTGTTTTTTTTCTGTTTATAAAATACTTCAAAGCTTTAACCAGCCTCTTTTGTAAAACCAATTTAGGAAATTTAACCAGTCATTTGTATATTTCTTTTAATCAGCTGGTATCCTCTCCTCCCCTCAAAAAAAATATATCTTTCTTACTAGCCTGTCATTTTTAAATCTAGTTTGACAACAATCTTAGTCTTGTCAATAAAACTCATTCCTGTTCCATAACACCTTTTAAACCAAGTGTATCTTTAGAGGAAGACATTCTTAAAATTAACTTCTGGGTCAATTGTTTAAAAATATCCTCCATGTCCAGTGTTAAAATGTTTTGCTCCATTCTGTATTAATAAGTTGCCAGTAAATTTAAGAGTTCTTCTTCTTTAATTGTAATCTTTAATTCCTTCCATCTCATCCTATAATTTTTTAAACAAAATTTAAAATAAAAGCATTTCCCACTGGAAGGAGGGAAAATGAGAGGAGAGGTAAATAAAGATAGATTTTTCTTTTAGTTACTGCTTAATGATATAGCTGTCTAATTATATTAAAAAAAAACTAAGAAAACTAAATGATCCCATGCATGAAATAAATATCAATTTTACTGAATTTAGCTCTGTGAATGCTTTTGATTGTTTCTGGATATATATATATATATATATATATATATATATATATATATATATATATATATATATATATATATATATATATATATATATATGTATATATATATATGTATATATATATATGTATATATATACATACATACATACATACATACATACATACATACATATATATATATATAAAAATAGGCAAATATACATACATACATACATACATACATACATACATACATACATATATATATTTGCCTATTTTTTTTCAATATATGAAAAATTGATGCTATTTTGAATTGTTTGAATGCTTAAGGGAATATGAAGTAGATATTCCATTTTGTATAGGAAAACCAGATATTTGAGCAAATTTAAGCACTGCAGTAACTATAAATCTTCAACAGTGCCAATACTACTATAAATCACACGAAAAAGATTGAATGATCAGAGATGGTTTAGAATTGAAATTGTAGATTCAGGATTGAAATTTTACTCTTAAATTATGAGATAAACCCTTCAAAGCATTTAGCCACTGTTCAGTGCAGTGTTGGCATTAATATAACGTTCTTCTATTAATATTGGATTTGTTTTCATTTGCTTTCATTCATTGTATTCATTTCAAATGAAATTTACAGTAATGAAGTTGTAATCCTGGACAATGCCAGAGTGAAGGAGCGGAGAGAGAAAGAGAGAGAGAGGGAGAATAGTCTAAGTCTTATTTGGAATCTTGTCAATTTTGCTGCAAGGCTTATGTAAGCTGTTCAATTTCTTGACTTATAAGAGAAGTATATTTTACCTGCTGGATGTGAAAACCGATTTGACATGCAGCTGACCAGTTTTGAGCGAATAACTTCCTTTAGTCCTTACTTGCTATAATAGCATGGGATTTGTTCTCTTACAGATCCTGATTAGAAATTGCTATTGCAAATATGTCTTGTAGAGATACTCCTTATTTTATAGAGATTTGTACAGAACTGTTGGCGGAATTGCAATGCTAGGCATTTTGTGATGTCCACTCAATTGAGAATCACATCAGATTTTATATATGTGTAAAATAAGCTTTGAAAAAGTTGCAGTGGGAAAAAAAAAGTGCTTATACTAGACTTGTAATTATGGATTTTTCCTGGGGGGAAAAGTGTTTTATGTTTATCAGTATAATTCTTAGTTTATGACTAGACTTTGAAATTAAGTCAGAAATAACGATAATAAATCTCATACATAGAGCCAGGTTATTTTGTGGCCCCATATTCCACTGTGTTTGAGATACCAATACTGCATATTAATACATGAGGCATTGTATGTGATTTCTGGATTGTGGCTGCCCGTATCTATAGGAAACTCCTCATTGGAATCAATGTGAGCGAGCAAATAATACAACAGCTTTCAATCAGATGTTCTCCTTCCTTTTCATTCTCTCTCATGCTGTGTGCACACATTCATTGTAACCATAAGTAAAGATTTCTCTTGCAACGGATCTAGTGTGAAAGAATTAAGCCATGGTAAGTTATAACAATTTTAAAAATACCAACCAGGATGCTGAACAAGGTTTTAAACTGTTCTTTCAGCATCTAGTCAGCGGTGTTAGCAAATAGAGACATGTCCCTTCAAATATTTCTCTTATTCCAAAGAAGAATAATTTTATTTAAGCTGGACTGACGAGAAAGGCAATTTTAGGTGAAGGAAAAAAAAGTATACCACTAACCAGCAGATGGAATAACATGAAAAATTATTTAGCTGGAATGGGGAACTTGGTGCCCATGCATTTAATGTGCCCAGAGACACCATAATTTTTGAGTGAAGAAAAACAAACATTAGCCTATGGCATTATTTTTTTATTTCTAAGAATGTCTCCGAGGTCCATTTAAGTCCCCTAAACATTTTAAATAAACATACACGGTCGCTCCAAACCGGTGTTCTATGTGAAAGTATGCCAAGCCATCCAGAAAAAGAAAAGAAAAAACTAGATAGTAAGAATCATTTTCAAATAGGGAACTAGAAAAGGTGTTGGGAAATAATAGTATCATTTTTTTGTTCTGATAATTGAATGCCTTATGACTGCTCACACCTGCTATTGTGAATATGGAAACTTCTTCCTTACGACCTGTTCGGATTCCCAAATAACCTCTTTCCACAGCTTAGGCTATGCGGAATTTCTAGCGTTTGCCGCACTTTTCTCTCTAATTTTGAAGGTGTGGCATCAAGTATGTTTTATCACCCAATCTTGGAACAGCACTCCCAAGACATTTACATAGTTTTTGCAAGATATTAGAGACCTCACTGATTCCCCAGGCCTTTGGGTTAGGTGACTAGATGAACTGTATTGCTACTGATATGTTTTTGGGAGTATTTGTATTTATTTGTATTTGTATTTTATTAATATTTATAGGCCGCCCTTTTCCCCGCGGGGACTCAGGGCGGCTTACATAAAATAGGGAGGGGGGTATAAACAATAAACATAAAACAATACATAAGAGTAAAATAGGACACAACATTCATTCTTCATTCGGGTGGGGACAGATTGTGATCTTATCCCCAGGCCTGACGGGATAGCCAGGTCTTGAGGGCTATGCGGAAGATCTGGACGGTGAGTGAGTGAGGTCATTGCTTACCCTTGGATGCCAGGGATTATATTTGTAAATTCTTCTGTATTTTAATCCTGGTAAACTGCCTAGAGTCACGATGACTGACTGATTGACTAAAGGAAGGAAGGAAGGAAGGAAGGAAGGAAGGAAGGAAGGAAGGAAGGAAGGAAGTCAGAATCAGTGGTGGGTTTCAAAAATTGTTGGCACCTACTCTGTGGGTGTGGCCTCCTTTGTGGGAGTGGCTTGCCACCCATGTGACCGGATGGGAGTGGCTTGCTGCCCATGTGACCAGATGGGAGTGGCTTGCTGCCCATGTGACCGGATATGAAATTATGGATTAGTACTTAGGTCGGTCCAAGTAGCTGTTCAGAAGTTAGTGGTTAGAAGCAATCATAAAGCAAGATATGGAACTAAAACCAGAAATATTTTGTTGGCTATTTGAAAGGGAGTATAATATATATTTAATTTTACACATGTTAGCAGCTGCTGGAATTGTGTTTGCACAACAGTGGAAAAACAGATATGTGAATGAATAAATATTACAATGTGCAGGAATAAATAAACTGACAATTAAAATCAAGAAGGCTTTGAATACTTTTTCACGTGGGATTGGTTTTAGCAATTGCCAACTAACGGAAACAGAAATTAGAAATCCAAAAGTATGAAAGAAAACACCAATTATGTAAGGAAAGGTCCCTAATATTACTAGATCATTATTAATGCGTAGATAACTGTGGGACATGACATACCCACCAGTGGTGGGTTTCAAAAAAGTTTGGAAGCTCTTCTGTAGGTGTGGCCTGCTTTCCGAGTCCACTGGTGGAACCTCTTCTAACCGGTTCAGTAGATTTGACGAACCGGTTCTACCTCTGGTCAGAATCCTTAAATTCAGTATTCTTTATCCAAAAGCAGTACATAACTAACATTGTCGTGTAGCAGTCAATATAAGCTTCATTTTTTTTAAATTTCTACATTACAATAAATCCAGTTTCTAAAACCAGTCAAATACTGTGTGGATGGACCTCTAGCTGTTAGCGCACATAACAGACACATAAACAGTGTAACAAATCATGTTAGGAAGGGGGGGAGAAGGAAACATAGAATCAATGCTGCCCTTTTCTTCCTGCCCCTGTCCAGGTAAGTGCATACTGTACAGAAACTGGGGAAGAAGTCATATGTCTTCCAATTTTCTGATGGTTGATTTCCTGTTCTCTTGCCAACTAAACTTTGAATTCTGTATTGCCTTTTTTGTTGTAGTTAAAAGTATGTTCCAGGAAAAAAAAAAATTGAAATGCATTTTAACTGCTATAAAATTAGATCTACAACAGACTAAAGTTTAGCTTAATGAAGCACTTACATCTGAAGCTTAATCACTGTTGGAAGCCTGCATACAGTGTTAAGCAAAGAAACTCAATAAATGCCTCTCTGTGCTATAAATATGTTATGGGCCTTGTTTTGTGAATCTTTATTAAAAGCAGTATATTTCACAAGAAATGAGAAAGGTTTGTTAAAGCCAAACAGAACATTTAGTTTCAGCTTCTGCCGAAACAGGATATTATCTTCAATATTTGAATTTATTTAAATATTTATTTATTTCATCGTATTTATGTGGCTGCCCGTCTCACAGACAAGAGACTCTGGGCAGCGTGCAACGAAGCTAAAAACAATATTTTTAATATCTTTTTAATAACATTAGCATCACATTAATCTTATTAAAAAGATTACAATTATAACAGGCACAAAACATATATATATATATATATATATACATACATACATACATACATACATACATACATACATACATACATATATATACACACACACAGTGTATTGGGCAAAAAACAGGTATTAATTACGCTGGAGCTATTTCAATATTTTGCCATGGCCCTGGAGTCCCCAGAATTGAATTGAATTGAATTTATTGCACTTATATGCCGCCCTTTTCCCCGGAGGGGACTCAGGGCGGCTCACAATCCAAGTCAGGGAAGGGGATACAGATAAGGGATAAAAAGACAAACAAAACAATACACAATTTAAAAGCACACAACAACCATACCATTCGAAGGGGGGGGCAAAAGCTCTTTAGCCCCAGGCCTGTTGGAACAGCCAGGTTTTAAGGGCTTTGCGGAAGGCCTGGAGGGTGGTGAGGGTTCGAATCTCCACGGGGAGTTCGTTCCAGAGCTGATGATACAACCAAATCTTGAGAAACTTCTGAAAGTTGGAGGGGGGAAAACGTTCCATGAAATAGAACCTGCAGCATGACTTCTCTGCTAGATCTTATATATATATATATATATATATATATATATATATATATATATATATATGTATGTATGTATGTATGTATGTATGTATGTATGTATGTATGTATGTATGTATGTATGTATATATAAAATGTTTTTCATTCTATACAATCACATATTTACTGTGCTTAATCAGGCCATATAACATTGAATAATAAACACGGCCCTCACTTATATAGAAAATGCCCCCTACAATACAAACCCAATATACTACCTTGGCCCACCATACACCCTCTTTCAACCCCCTCCAACTTTCATTCTTCCTTCTCACACACCCCTCTACTACCTACTTCCCCTCCCCTTCTTTCTAACCCTAACCCTGTCACTCCCTCTAATCCATTCCCTCCCTCCCTTCTCCTCCTCCTCTCTCTCACCCTCTCCACCCTCCTTCTTCTTTCACTCGACTCTTTCCTTCGGTATATTTCTATTACCTTCCAGTATATTCGGTTTGTTCTGTTTTTGCACTAACATTAAAAAGCCACAGTATACAAATGCAATCATGGAATTTAACACATCTTGTATTTCCCCCCTCCCCCCTCCCCCTAAATCCCCACCTCCCTTCCCTCCCCCCGACTTCCCAAAGACCATACGTGGTATAACTTTTGGACAATCACAGTCTAAAATATCTCTACATTGAGCTCAGCTTCTTACTGTTACCCAAATTTTAAACAATTTAAATTGTTACTGATACTAAGCATAAGCTATCTGGAGTTTCTTAGTCCCATATTTACTTTTTATGTAATCTATCCATTTTTTCCAGTCTCGTTTATATCTCTCGTTTGAATGTTCTTTGAGATATGCTGAAATTTTGGCCATTTCGGCTAAGTTCATAACTTTCAAAGTCCATTCTTGAATTGTAGGTAAATCTTTCTTCTTCCAATACTGCGCCACCAAGAGTCTTGCTGCCGTTATTAAGTACAGAACCAAATTAGTCTCTAGTGCTGTAAAGTCAATACATATACCCAGTAAAAACAACTGGGGGGTGAATTTTATCCTTCTTTTGAAGATGTTTTGCAGGATCCACCATATTTTTATCCAAAATGCCTTGACATTACGACATGTCCACCATATATGAAAATATGTAGCATCAAAAGAACCACATCTCCAACATTTAGGTTGAACATTTGGATACATAGAGGCAAGCTTTTTAGGATCTAGGTGCCATCTATAAAACATCTTATAAAAATTTTCTCTCAAGTTTTGTGCTTGTGTAAATTTCACATTTCTTACCCAGATTCTTTCCCATGTTTCAAACATTATTGGTTCCTCAATATTCTGAGCCCATTTTATCATACAATCCTTAATCAGTTCCGTTTCAGAATCCATCTGTATTAGTACATTATATATCCTCTTTATATGCATTGAGCTTTGATCTCTTATTTGTTTAAACAAATTATCCTCAACTTTTACAAAGCCAATTTTTTTATCTGTTTTCCACCTAGCCTGTAGTTGACCATACTGAAACCACGTTTGAACTACCTTCTCTTCTTTAAGTACCTCTAAAGATTTTAGTTGCAACACCCCTCTTTCTGAAATAAGAAGTTGTCTATAGGTGGTTCTATCGTGTTTTTGTTCTATGTTCATATTTTCAATTGCATGTCTAGGAATTGCCCACATGGGCAATTTATCATTTAATTTATGTTGATATTTTTTCCAAACCCGCAATAAAGCATTTCTTAAGATATGATTTTTAAATTTCTTATCCATTTTTTTGTTAAATAACAGGTAAGCATGCCAACCATATAACAAGTCATATCCCTCGATATTCAAAATTCTGTCATTAGTTAGATGAGTCCAGTCACTAATTGCAGATAATGCCACTGCATCGTAGTATAATTTTAAGTTAGGTAATTTCAATCCTCCTCTTTCACGTGCATCTTGCATTATTTTCATCTTTACCCTCGGCTTCTTTCCTGCCCACACAAATTTGTTGATACCCTTCTGCCATTCTGAAAGATTTGCATCTCTTTTAAGTATTGGTAACATTTGAAAAAGAAATAAAAATTTTGGTAAAATGTTCATTTTTACTGCCGCTATTCTACCCATCAAGGACAAATGCAGTTTCTCCCACCTTTTCAACTCCAACTGTATACTATGCCAAAGTGATTCATAATTATGCTTATATAATTTATAACTTCTCTGCTAGATCTTATAGAATGGGAAGATGTACTCTGGGGAGAAGCAGTCTCTCAAATAATTTTAAATAACTTTAAAGGCCAAAACAACCATCGTGATTTGTGCCCATAAACAGACCAGTAACCAATGCAGCTTGCAGAACAGATGTGTAACATGTGTTCTTCCAGAAGCACACATGACTGCCTGCACCTCTGTATGCTGCACCAGTTGAAGCTTCTGGAAATTCTTCAAGGACAGCCCAATGTAGATCATATTGCAATAGTCCAACCAAACTATGAATAGAGTCTCTCCATCTAAGACAGGCACAACTTATGCACAGTACAAAGTTTAGCAATGACCCTCCTAGCCATAACCACCACTTGCCTCCTTGAGTAGGAACTGTGAGTCTAGGCAAACCCCAAAATTCCACATGGTTCAGATGAAGCCTCTTATTCTCCATCCAGACCCATAAAGCCTCCAGGCTCCAGAATAAGACATCTGTAGCATCACTTAATTTGCCAGGGATAAAGATGATACCTCACCCCATGGTGAGGATGAGCTCATCCAGAGGCCTCATGTGGATGTTGAATAGTAGAGGAGGGAGCATCGATCCCAGTGGCACCCATACAGTAGATGCCAAGGGCAGGATCTCTCTTCCCCAACACCACCAAATGGAATCAATATCAATGAAAGGAAGCAAACCAGCTGCCTACTGTCAGCCTTTTGACCCATTCAGAAGGATGCTATGGTTGATGGCATCAAAAGCCACCAAGAGGACAAATGAAGTAAGAACCCTTTCCATCCATGCCAGAGATTATCCAAAAATATGACCAATGCCATTTCCATCCCATACCTGGGTCTGAATTCTGATTGAAAAAGGTCCAGATACTCTGCTTCATGCAGGGTCCTTTCAAGTAGTTGTGCAACCACTTTCTCAACCAAAACGAGGAGTTTAGATATTGGACAAAGATTGACCAATATGATGAGGTCCAGTGATGGTTTCTTGAGAGGAGGGAAAACCGTTACCTCTTAAGACAGTGGTTCCCAAACTTGGCAACTTTAAGACTTGTGGACTTCAACTCCCAGAATTCTCCAGCCAGCAGAGCTGGGAGTTGAAGTCCACAAGTCTTAAAGTTGCCAAGTTTGGGAACCACTGTCTTAAGAGATAACAAAACAATATTCTGTTTTTTATGACATATAAACCCATAGTTCTAATAGAATACTCTGAAGTGAAGGTTATTTTTCATGCATTATTCAATGTTATTTTAATAACCAAGCAGAAATTAATTTTTCAGAATTCTGTGTCAGAATATATATTTGTACATCAAAAATTAAACTGCATGCATTGTACTTAATAAATATATTTGAGGAATTGAAACATCCATTTTCCCTGTGTTGTAATGCCTCTCCACAAAGGTGAAAAAAAACATGATTTTCTTAACCTCTGCTAAAAACTGTAAATTAACCCGCTTGCTTTGTAAATGTATTTCTTATCCATATTCCCTTTATAAATATATATTTTAGATTCCTAAAAACTTCAATTGTAAATAAAAGAGAAAGTACAGAAAATAAAATCAAGATAAATGTATTCAGCATCTGCATATAGATAATTAAAGCCATGAGATTTAATTAAAAACAGAATAGCTGATGATTTCAAGAATAAAGGATGGTGCTTCAAGTAAATTATGTGTGGAATATTTATGGGGATTTTAAGGATATAAATAAGAACAAATGATCTACTGTAGTTTTATTGTGAATACACAGAAAATTTCAGATGGTTCAATAAGAACAGTCAGAAATTGTTTTCAGTGTACTGTGAATGATATTATGATCAACTAAACTGACTACAGTTTCAGAAGAATTAGTTGGAACCAACATAAGGAACAATCCATTTGCCCAACTAGCAAAAAATTCATTGCAAATAAGTTATTTTGTAAGTTGCACATATGATTGCATGACTGAACCAAACTATGTTCCAGATTATCTAGGTGAGCTTTTTCAGGAAGCCTATCTTCTAAAGCAGGAGTTTTAGAACTTTTTTCAAGCCATGGAATCTGTTTATTTAAAAAAAAAAAAAAACTCACAAATGCAGGCTTATTCCAAGTCTCTTTTATCTCAAATCCTCCTTTAGCTCAATGTAAATACGGTACACAACCTTGGAATATTGCATCCTGCAGATCATTGATATGCACATATTAAGCAAAATCAATAAATGGCTCAAATGTGAACCCTGTAGAGAACTCTTATATTACGTTAGTTCTATCTTTTAAAAAAAAATGTGGATACAAGTGGAATCTAGAGAAAAATATTTCAGTGCATAATATTTTTGTTCAGCATATCAGTCAATTATGTTCCATTTTCTATTTTTCTGCTTACAAATGACATCTATAGTAGACTAAATTACACTGCTTTGGGAAGGGAACTTTCCCTGCCCAGATTTTTTGTAACTTTTTGTGTATTCCTTCTGGGCAACCGTAATGAAGTATAGTCAGACTATAAACTGGTTTCTACTACCAGTAGGTGGAATCTAGATAAGAATTTGTTGGATCCAGTGACTGTTTTGAAAGCAAACCAGTTATCAACTAGGGATATATTAATAAAATCTGTCATTACACCAGCATTATTGCACTGCTAGCAAATCTGACAAAATAGTTAAGAATTTTATAAGAGTTTGTAATTGCAAATTAATACTTTTATATAATAAATAAAGGAGCATTTGAGAAAAGTAACGCAAACTTATTTAAAAAGACCTTCACATTTGAAATATCAGACTTCCAATGTGAGAAAAGACAGAGCCAGTTTAGCTAATACAGGTGCTGTATATATTTAAGCCTTAAAATGAACAGTTCAGAAACTCTGCGTGCGTTTTAAAATGTCATTTATAAAATTAGGACTATTAATACTAAGAACTTTATCTTGTGACAATGTTATTGGAACCTTGAGCAGAGCCAAGGGGAGTTTTAAATGAATTCTGGATATGATCCAGTAATAGTGTGCAAAATATACCATCAATGAGTTGCTCCTTCATAATCTTGAGGGACTGGGTATGAAGTTGATGCATAATCTTTTTTTTTTTTTTTTTTTTTTTTTTTTAGTATTTCATTGCTTTAGCTTCCTGTCTTCCCATTTGAAAATTAAAGTTGAGTTGAGGAATTCAAACAGAATTGTGTAGAGGTTCATAAATAATCCATTGCTTAGAGAGCCAGTTTGGTATAGTGATTAGGAAATCAGGATATGAGTTCTAATGTTGCCTTAAATACAAATCCAGTTGGGTCGCCTCGGACCAGTTACTCTCTCAGTCCCGCGAAGAAGACAATGGCAAACTATTTCCAAAAATCTATAGAGAATGGTGATCTAGGCAGTTAACACTGACTTGAAGGCACAATATAAATAAAACATTGCTTGGACAGACCAAAGAAAAGTTCCAGCCACAGGACACAACCTATCAATCAAGTCCTTGAGAATATTTTTGTTTGAGTGCAAATCCATCGTGCTTAACATAAATAGGTAATAACAATGTGCAGAGGAAGGTAATCAGCCTCATATGTTTTTTTTAAAAAAGATGTTTTTTCTTATTTATTTATTTATTTATTTATTAGACTTATATACCGCTTCATAGGGCTTTCAGCCCTCTCTAAGCGGTTTACAGATTTTTTTAGCAAATTGAGTCAGCAACTTGCCCCCACAGTCTGGGTCCTCATTTCACCCACCTCGGAAGGATGGAAGGCTGAATCGATCTTGAGCCGGTGAGATTTGAACCGCTGAACTGCAGATCACAGTCAGCTGAAGTGGCCTGCAGTGCTGCACCCTAACCACTGAGCCACCTCGGCTCATAGCTTAGCTAATTTAGCTACAGAATCCTACTAAAATGCTAGGTCAGTTGTTCACATTAGAAATAGTTTGTCTGATGGTTGATATTATTGATGTAATAAAAGAAAATGAATACCTCTAAAATTATTTTGATTTAATACAAAAATATGAAACTAATTGTTAATGTTATACATCAATGAATGACTGATCTGAGTTATGTAATGGTCCCAACCTGTTCTGTGAATATAATGTAATAAAGTAGAAAACAGAAAATTGATAATACTTATTCATAGATACTAAAACAATACATAATTGCTATTATTTTGCTAGTGAATCCATTTTGGATGAAAACAACATTCTTTCAGTAGAATTCGGTGCCATTCTAGAATACATGCTGGCACATATTTAGAACAGAAAATTTATTGTGACCCATAGAATTATATTGAAGTTGAACAAATTAGAAGAATGTTTATACTTATGGCCTCAAATATACAGTGGAGTTTAAAGTGTTCCATACCAGGACTTTTCTGTCATATAGACCCATTTTTGTAAGATAATGAAAACGAGGCTATTCCACACAGAGCTTTTGAAGGCTGATGTCGATTGGGTACCTTTGTTTTATATTTTATTTCTAATTATTTTATTATATTATTATTTTGCTTATTGTACACTGCCATGCATTTAAAAATTAAACAGTAGAAAAATGTGGTTAAATAAATAAATGTCAACGGTGTTCAATCTGAGTTTGTTTAAAAGTAAAGAACCAGAATAAAGTGGAACAGAGAACAGAGTCCTTGAAATTGTCCATCAACAACTTGCTTCCAGACATTGTCAATAGACAAATCAGTCATTTGATTAGTCTTGACTTCTGTAGGACTCTCTCTCAATCTCCTTTTCCTCTCTCAATAATATGTTGTTTCTTTCTTTTTGTCTGTTTTTGGAGTGATTCGTTTTTCAAACAGATAGGCCTCAATATTTATATCCAGAATCTGAGTCTCTGATTTGATATATAGTATAGATTTTACCCACAGTGACACAACTATGTGTTGTGTAGATTGTGTGTATGTGTGTGTGTGTGGTGGCCCAGCAGGAGCCGTTGGAGCTGCCACCAGACTCCCACAGCGATGGGCCCTCTGAGTCGGCTCTGGAGGATGTGGAGGACCCTGGATAGGGTTCCGACTCCGAGCAGGGCGCAGAGAGGCTGGTTGGCCACCAGGAAGCACCCGAGCCTTGGACCAGTGGGGAGGAGACAAGGGAGAGTGAGCAGGTAGCCAGTAGTGAGTTGTTCCTGGATGCACGCCATCGAAGAGCTACTAGGTGTCAGGAACAATTACGCAATTACAGGAGGTGATTGCGCTCAGCTGGTGGTCATTAGGCTCCTCTCCATACTATAAAAAAGTCTACTTGTGCACACACCCCTCTTTGCAGAGGTCAACACAGAATCAAATGTCGGAGAACTTTGTGTGAGCTTGGCAGGTTGGATTGCTGCCAAGACTTATCTGTGTTTATTGCTGCCCAAGCTTGTCTGTGCCGCCAAGGACCAGTTTGTCTGTTAATTAAATGCCGTAATTTATCTCTGACTCGGAGTGGGCTTTGATGTGGAATGAGATGGGTCAGAATGTATATATATATATCTGCTAAATAAAGCTTTCAGTATGTGCTTGTTCAAATTTAAACAGATGTCCTAAATTGACAGGGTTTGGGGAGGGGTAATTTTCTTCCCCCTTTCATCCTAGATATGCCTGGATGAAGATACAAGAAGGTGAATTAAACTTTCATTTTCAGTTGACTTGGCATTCAACTTTTAAAATTGATGGAAATGTTGCAGATGGTATGCCTTAACAAGTCCCTTTCTGCTGAAAATTCTTCTGCTCCTGGGCTTAGTGGTTGAACGCTCTCTTGTGGAAAGCTCCGTTTCTCTATGGCACATCAGGGGCACTGTATTTCAGTCCTACACATTTTTCATTAACCCCAACGCTACCTTGCAACCTTGGGAAAAATTGGTTTTAAAGTATATAGATGGTTCTACTTTATCCACAATTTGAGATGGTTAATAATTGTGCTCAATAACAGTCAAAGAAGTGTGAAACACACCACCTTCATTTATAATTCAGTACATTAATAAGCAAAATGTATACATAGTTACACTTTTTTTCAACTTGATAATGGAGAAACCTGTGTTCGTTCTTTCATATTTTTTTCATATTTTTTAATAACAGAGAAATGTTAACTGAATCCAGTGGTGGGTTTCAAAAATTGTTCGAACCTACTCTGTGGGTGTGGCCTCCTTTGTGGGAGTGGCTTGCCGCCCATGTGACCGGATATGAAGATGCCGACGACACTTGTCAGAACCACCTTAAATTACCTCCCACACAGCACTGGCATGCATAAGAATAGGATGTAAACTTGTTTTTTAAAAGGCATCTTTGGTTTGCGTTAAAACAACTTCAACACACGCAATGTTCTGATTGCACCACAAATGCAGTAGTCATCCTTACCTTTCACAGAGGCACTGAGTTTTATAAATATGAGCATGATAGTGTAGAATAATCATATCCAAGGACCAGTGGTGGGTTTCAAAAATTTTTGGACCCTCTTCTGTAGGTGTGGCCTGCTTTCCGGGTCCACTGGTGGAACCTCTTCTAACCGGTTTGGTAGATTTGACAAACTGGTGCAAATTGGTAGGAACCACCTCTGACTGAATCAACACTAATCAACATATTTTATGTTTTATACAGTACATGTATAAGAGCTAAATTCCTAAAAAAAAAAGTCTGAGGATTTAAATGGTAAATTGGGAATTTTGGCATATAGTAGTCTCTCCATCAACCATATGAACATTTGTTGAACATCATTGAATTTGATTTCTTTCATTGACAAGGGGGTTCTACTTTTCTGCATTTATGATTGCTTTTATTAAGATGTGGCAGAATTAGGTGACCCAAAACGTTTCAGAACGATCTTTTTAAAATATAACGTTTATATTTTAAAAGTTGTAAAAAAAAAAAATTAATAAACAAGGAGAAAAGAAAAGCAAGCGAGAAGAAAAAGATTTCAAAGGAAAGGAAGGAAGAATCAAGAAAAAAGCAAGATAAAACTGCAGAAAGAAAAATTAGAAGAGATTTTGTAGATAAACAATTTATCAAATTCTTGCTCTAAAGTTAACAATAATTTACATTATTTCTATGATCCCATATAATTCTAATCATCAAATCCCAAAATAAAAAAAAAAGTTTCTTTCAGTTTCTCACAAAAAGCCCAAAAGTGGTTTTCAAGTGAAAATAAAATTAATCTTTTCCAGTGATTCCGGATCCCGTTCCAACCAGTATGATTGGAATGGGTCCCGCGTCGTTCACATGCGTCTTACTGCCTCTGTGAGCCTCCACAATGCTCCAGCTGCTCAGCAGAGCATCGTGCAGGTGCTGTATGCACTGTGCGCAGAAGCGCTGAAGACTTAAAAGACCAGTAAGGAACTTGGGTGGGTGGGCCCTCCGGAGCACCGTACCGGAATGCTATCCAGTGCTCCGGGAAGGCTCCGGTACGCCCATATCGGGGCGTACCACCTGCAACCCACCACTGGTCTTTTCTATAGTCAAAGCTGTCAATTTTGCCATCTCCACCGATTTTGTTAGCTTCACCATCCATTCTTTTTCTCCTCGAACATCCGAATTCGTAAAAGAGGAAGTAAAAAGCCATTTTTTCTAAGTATTTGCAAGTCCTTCCACCTTTGTACATATAGAAACCTCACCACTGTTATCATATATAGAAACAAAGTTCCAGAACTTCTTTCAAGTTGTTTTCCATTTACCCCCCCCCCAAAAAAAAAGAAAAATGTGGTTTTAATTGTACATTTACTTTAAAATTTTGTGAATCAAAATACATGTTTGATCACAATATATTATAACTTTCTCACATATCCAGCAAAGATGAAACAAAGTGTCCTTGGTTTGATTACATTTTCAACACATGTTTGAAATTCCATTGACAATTTGCCTCATCTTTTTTGTAGAGAGAATGTAGAGAAATATAATTTTGGTTTTGGAATTTGATTATTAGAATTATATGAGATTATAGAAGTAATGTATACGTGTTAATTTTAGAGTAAAAGTTGGATGTATTTTTATCCATTATCTGTACTGTTTCTTTTTTTTCTCTCTTTTTTTCTTGCTTGTTTACTTTTATTCGTGTTTTCTAAATTTCATAAAATATTTTTTGAAATTGTGATGTTGTTATGCTGCTATTTGTGATTTCCACAACCATAGCGGCTGGTGTGGATTTTCTGTGAGTTCATTTATAGCTTACACTTTCTCATACAAGTGACATATTTTCTGAGGGCTTGATGGCAGTTCCACAGAGCCCATATACCCAGATCCTTCAAGGTGCTGTGATTGTCCAGTTCCTTGGTAGATGTTCCTCATGGTTCCACCACAAAACCGCGGTCGACTAAAGCGCGCTCGACAAAACCGCGTACTTGACGTCATCACAGCGTGACGGAAAAAGCACGCTGTGAGCGCTAAAGCTAAAATTAACGCGTAAACCTAAACCTAACCCCCCCAAACCTAACCCTAAACCTAACCCTTAACCTAACCCTAAACCTAACCCTTAACCTAACGCTAAACCTAACGCTAAACCTAACGCTAACCCTTAACCTAACCCTAAACCTAACCCTGACGCTTAATGTAACCCTAAACCTAACCCTAACCCTTAACCTAACCCTAACCCTAAACCTAACCCTTACCTTTACATGAATCGGCTTGCTTTAAAAGCGCTTTTTAAAGCGCCCTTTTTTCTCCGCGGTCGTTGCTGTCGTGCTGCTGATGACGTCAGCGACGCGCTTTAATCGGGCGCACTTTAGTGGACCGCGGTTTTGTCGTGCCACGGTTCCTCAGGTATGGGCTGTGTACATCTTGTTTAGAATGTTCATTATAATTCCTTGTGGTATGAGAATAAAATGATATGCTAGAGCAGTGGTTCTCAACCTCCCTAATGCTGCGACCCTTTAATAAAGTTCCTCATGTTGTGATGACCCCCAACCAACGCTCCGTTGTGCCAAAACCCCACCCCTCGGCTCAGATTGGCTTGGAACCCAATAACCAGAACCCAATTTCTTTCCCCTCTCCCCCACACATATACCCCCCTTTTTTACGTTTGCGTTTCTCCTCCTACTTCCCTACGTGTGCGCCTGCGGGTGCATTTGTGGGTGTGTGCATGCACGCATGTGTGTGCGCGAGAGAGAGCGTGCGACATAGCACGCTTTAGAGTCTAAAGAGTTAAAGAGTTCCAATGGTCTTAGGCGACCCCTGTGAAAAGGTTGTTTGACCCCCAAAGGGGTCATGACCCACAGGTTGAAAACCGCTGGGCTAGAGATTAACTCTTAGCTTTACCTGTTATCTGCATTGAGGTTGATAGTATCTGCTGTTTTCTAGCACTATTTTTCTTTCAGTCTTTGCAAATCATAATTGTTCCTTTCTTATCTTTGTTCATTACACATCTTTCTCATGAGATTTTTTTTTCCTTCATTGATCAGATGAAGTATGAGCTGCAAAAGCTTATGTGAAAATAGATATGTCATAGATATAAGGTGCCCCAAAAAATTCTTTGTCCCTCTCCCACTATGTATTTAGAGCAACATGTAAACAGAGTCAAGCATTCATCTATTGAATTGTATTGTACAACTATTGTTGTTGTTATGGTCCTGACTCCTGATAGATTACAGAGATAAGTCCATGCAGTTTCCTTGGTAACATTTCTAAAGTTGCTTGTCAGAGTCTTCTTCCTATGGCTGAGAGAGAATGACTGGCCCAAAGTCATCCAGCTGGTATTCTAAATACTCATCTGTAATTTATTTATATTTTTTCCTTTTTTTTTTCCTCTATCCACTATCAAATACTGAAGTGAGCCTCTATTTACTGAAGCTTCTGAAGAGAAGTCTGATCCTTTCCTTATATGGATCTTTGTATTTTCTATTACATTGTAATAGTGTGTTTTATTTCTTTATTCTACTTTTTTATCATCCAGGAATAAGAGTTCTCCAAAAACTACAGAATCAATGAATGCATATCATTAGTAAGTCAAAGCATTAAATCCTACCTAATCCTCCCCTCCTCCCCGTCCTCCTCCTCCTCTTCACAAACCCCACTCCATTCTAGCACTGATGATGTTACCTAGATGGGCCATGAAACATCTGCAAGAAAACAGCCAAGCTCAGGGAGCATTAAGGACCCCACAGTCATTCTCCTCCTCCTCCTCCAACACCGCACCCTCCTACCACTAATTATGTTGTCCCGTTAGATTTTGAAGCATCTGCATAAAAACAACAAGCTCAGAGAGCATCAAGGATCCCACACAGAAGTAGTTGCTCCCGGTTCGGCCCGGATCAGGCAAACCCTTGGTGGCAGAAGCAGAAGGCTCCTCCCGGATGCTTCTGCCCACGAGTGAACCGGTAGTAATTAAATCCTTTTAAGCTATTCTTTTATTGTTTTTATATAGTTTTTCATGCTGTAATTTATTGAGAATTACAACAACAACAATAATAATAATGACCCTCTGAGGATGCCAAATGCAGACTTTGCAAAGAAGTTGATGAAACTGTTGATCACATACTCAACTGTTGTAAAAAAAATCACTCAGACTGATTAAAAATTGCGGCACAATTCAGTAGCACAAATAATCCACTGGAATTTGTGCAAAAATTATAATATTAAAACAGCAACAAACTGGTGGGAACATCAGCCTGAAAAAGTCACCAAAAATCAGATGGTCAAGATCTTGTGGGATTTTCGCATACAAACAGACAAAATACTGGCACATAATACACCAGACATCACATTGGTTGAGAAAAATAAGGTCACAATCATAGACATCGCAATACCAGGTGATAGCAGGGTCGCTGAGAAGGAACATGAAAAAATCGCAAAATACCAGGACTTAAAAATCAAAATTCAACGACTATGGCACAAACCAGCAGTGGTAATTCCAGTGGTAATTGGCAGACTGGGTAATATTCCAAAAGCACTGGAATTAGATTTAAAAATTGGCAAAATCACCACCAGTCAAATGCAAAAAGCCGCACTGCTTGGATCTGCACGCATATTACGAAAATATGTTACGACGTCCTACACCCCTGGGCGGGGCCCGACTAGTAACCAATGCCAAATCCAGCGAAACAACTGGCCAACTGATACAATTGTATAACAAAAACAACAACAAGTAGTAGTAGTAGTAGTAGTAGTAGTAGTAGTAGTAGCAGCAGCAGCAGCAGCAGCAGCAGTAGTAGTAGTAGTAGTGGTAGTAATTATACTAAAGCACCACTTCTTAATGTAGTTCTCTTATATACAAACTCATGCAATGGAATTTTAATTAAAAAAAAACATTTTGAAGAAAAATATATATTGTCTGAAGCAGTAGTAGGTTCCGGATCCCATTGCAACCAGTTTGCTGCAACGGGGTGTGGTATCCTCGGTGGGCATGTGCGCTGCGCACATATGGACACACCACCGCCAAGCAACACTCAGATGCTCGGCAGAGGTCGCATAGGCGCTGCACGCTGTGCGTACGTGCGCAATTGGCCCATTTGCCTCAAAAAGTAGTAAGAAACACGGTTGGGTCAAATGGCACACCGTTCCGGTACGGTAGCCACTGCTCCCAGCTACCACCGGTACGCCCGTACCAGGCCATACCCCCCAGAACCCACCACTGGTCTGAAGAATTATATATGTGTGTGTGTGTGTGTGTGTGTGTGTGTGTGTGTGTGTGTGTACACACATAGACATACACATATATATATACATACACACACACACACACATATACATACATAGATACATACATACATACATACATACGATATATCTAATAGATATATCGCTGATAATGGATAAGAGCCTGTGGCCTAATGGCTAAGGAGTCTGCCTAGTATGTAATATAGCCCAGGTTCAAATCCCAGTAAGGGTATGGCTAGTTGATGAGAGCTAAATAGCTTGAAATAGATCTATACTAGTCTCCCTTTATTTATTTATCAGCACAAATACAACAAATATATATATAAGTATATATATATATATATATATATATATATATATATATATATATATATATATATATATATATATATATATATATACACACACACACACACACACACACACACACACACACACACATATATAATGTAATGCCAGTTATCAGAACCCAGGGAAGTGATTCCATTGCTATCCCATTATAAAAAGTGAAGAATTTTGGTATTAACTTGTGAAATCTATGAAGTTAAATAAAAGCATGTTTTAGCTACAAAACCCCATCCTTAACTGCACTGCTGCTTACATGGATAACAGTTATGGAGACATATGCATGGTTGGGTATAGTATCAAATTCTCAGCATCTGAATTGCCAATTCTTAAGATTGTAGGAAAAAAAAGTAATCCTTTGAACTTCAGTTGTCTCCTATTAGAAGAAAATGCATTTTTTTTTATTTTCTCTTCTGTGCTTCCTGACTTCCATGGAAGATATGGACCAAACCTTTTCAGCCAGAGAAGACCCAAGGAATCTCATTATACATCTGCCAGATTGCCTGTGAACCTGAGGCTCCTTCTGCATGTATTGTAGAAACTAGCTATTGACATCTGTTTCTACTAAGCAGATACGGCATAAATATATACATTATGTTTGAAGTAGGCAATGTGAAATGGAATTGATTCATGCTTTAAAAATGCTGCTGTTCAGAGCTGCATAGGGAAGCGTCATAATTTGTGATCTAACTCTCTGCTCCCTGTGCATCTACCAAGCTTTTCAATTTCTGCTAAAGTAATCTTTTAATGGTGGGTAACATAATTATCACTATAATTCATTACCCCATCATCTGCGCTATGAATGGGAAATGTTATGTCAATTTTGGGGCTTTCATTATTTCCCATGATAGCAGGCAGACAAGATTGGGGATTTAAATGGCCTTCTTCTTTGTGATGTATCATTGATGAAGTTGATTTTCCGCATTTACTTTTGGATCCATAATTCTTCAGAATACAGCAGGGGTAGTATAAAAAGCACACAAAAGACCAGTGGTAAAAATGGAAGGGAAATGAAACAGCATTAGTGTAATTGATAGAAAAAGAAAAAAAAGTTATTTGGTGAATGCAAATAGAAAAACAAAGTCCATAGGGCTAATGGAAAATAAGTGCTTATAGATAAATGCCCATACTTATACCTATATGTCTATGGCAGCATGCAAGTTCCAATTTCTTATGTGTTGAAATCAATTTGTTTTAGTGCAACTGGCTAGAGAATTGCAGTCTAGGTCATTATCAGTTGCATCAAAGAATGTAAAGTGTACGCTGTGCCATTTGCCAAATGACAGCTATTTCTTATACAAGCTGCCTATGCTGAAAATACTTCTCTTCCCTCTACATCCCTTTAAAGAGCAATCCTCCACTTTCTACCCAGAGAGAGTATCTGGAAATGGCCCTCAAAATATCGGTATTGAAGTTTCGTAATATCTTTATGCTTCCTCCCTGAAAATTTATCTTCTGGTTTATAATGCCCCATCACCAGTGGTGGGCTTCAAAAATTGTTCGAACCTACTCTGTGGGTGTGGCCTCCTTTGTGGGAGTGGCTTCCTGCCCATGTGACTGGATGGGAGTGGTTTGCAGCTCATGTGACCGGATATGAAGATGCCGACGACACTTGTCAGAACCACCTTAGATTACCTCACACACAGCACTGGCATGCATAAGAACATGATGTAAACTTGTTTTTTAAAAGGCATCTTTGGTTTGCGTTAAAACAACTTCAACACACGCAATGTTCTGATTGCACCACAAACGCAGTAGTCATCCTTACCTTTCACAGAGGCACTGAGTTTTATAAATATGAGCATGATAGTGTAGAATTATCATATCCAAGGACCAGTGGTGGGTTTCAAAAAATTTTGGAGCCTCTTCTGTAGGTGTGGCCTGCTTTCTGGGTCCACTGGTGGAACCTCTTCTAACCGGTTCGGTAGATTTGATGAACTGGTTCTACCGAATAGGTGCGAACTGGTAGGAACCCACCTCTGCCCATCACCTTAGAAATCTGAGAAAAATCATTTTGGAGGATTTAAAGTACGTTTATGGCATTCTGAATTTCAAAGAAAGAACAAGAATTTTAGCCACCCCTTTATTTAACTTAGGCTTTAAATACTACACTTCTTACATTTTTCTGATAAGCAGACAATCTTAGAATATCTGAATACGTTCAATCCCTGATTAATAGTATTTTTCTATTAAGTATTTACATTGGTAGAGCCCTTTTAGAATTGCTTAAATGTTAATAGTGTTCTGCAATCCCTAAAAACGGATTCCGATCATTACTTTATCTTGCCTCGGGGAAAATGTGAGCTGATGAGGATAGACATGAAATGAAAGACATCATGCAGTTGTCACATTCTGCAGTCAGAGAAAGGTCTCTCGAGGGATCTTCATCACTTCAAGCCATTCAAGACCAGATTCAGAAGACTAACTTCTAGGTATGTCTCCATTATCAAAAGTAGAATGCTGTAAGAGCAGAGATGGTTCCCCAGAGAGAATGAAGTCAGGAGCAAGACTGGTCTGTCTAGGAGTTTGCATTTTCCCGAAGCAACAGCTTTCCTTTAATGAGTAATAATCCTGCATCCAACTATGCCATAACATTCATACAAGACCTGAACAAGGTTCTGATTTCGGAGACCTGACAATAATATTATTCACCCACTGTGACCTGATCTTATCAGATGTCACTCTGTCACTATACCAGGGGCAGTCAACCTTTTTATACCTACTGCCCACTTTTGTATCTCTGTTAGTAGTAAAAATTTCTAACCGCCCACCAGTTCCACACTAATGGTGATTTATAAAGTTGAGAAGTAAATTTACTTTATAAAATTTATAAAGCAGAGTTACAGCAAACACCTACCGCCCACCATGAAATCTGGAACGCCCACTAGTGGGCGGTAGGGACCAGGTTGACTACCACTGCACTATACTATCCCGCCAGTAGGTGACAGAATTGCATCCAGAGTTCCCACTGGATGCAGAATTGGCATTGACATTATTCAATGTATGAAATAATTTTCCACTTTCAGAGTACTACCTTTTAATAGAATGCAATGAAGGAAAAGGTGTGTATTATTTAATTACTGTAGATTAAATTCGAGGTCTATTTCCTTGCATTTTCAATAAATTCTTCTTTGTTATAAGGCACATCTTGCTGTTGATCGCTTCACCACGCCTTGGCATCTGGGGCTAGAATGTAAGCTTGGATGCTTTCTAGCCATCTCTCCTCATATAACTATGGTTAAGGGTCACCCTAGCAATAAAGAGCCGAGGTGGCGCAGTGATTAAATGCAGCACTGCAGGCTACTTCAGCTGACCGCAGTTCTGCAGTTCGGCTGTTCAAATCTCACCGGCTCAGGGTTGACTCAGCCTTCCATCCTTCCGAAGTGGGTGAAATGAGGATCCGGGGCGATATGCTGACTCTGTAAACCGTTTAGAGAGGGCTGAAAGCCCTATGAAGCGGTATGTAAGTCTAACTGCTATTGCTAAAGGAAAATCTTAAGTTAAGGAAAAATAGGTTTGCTAGGATCTAAAATCATCAGCAGGAACTGTCATAATCCTTTAAATTTATATCAGAATGAGCATTTGAAAGCAATGGACAGTGGAAGCACAATACAAAAAGAAAGGGGGTCATGGGGGGGCATTACCCATATTTCTATAAAATTGTGTATCTTGACTACTCCCTCCCTCCAGAAAAAAAAAATGAGTTATTAAAGTAAGGAGTGACAAATGCTGAGCCCTGATGGCCTTTTCCAGAAATCTTCCTATGGTGGCAGACACTACAGATAGGCTTATTTACGTGCTAATGGTTGTCAAATTGGAAGCCTGGCTGATAATGAAGACATTCAGGCAGATGGCTGCTATGTAGAATGAACACTGCATTTGGCCATACAGGCCTCTGTAGATCATCCTTACCATGTCTTTGAAAAGTACATTTCCAATTAAAGAGGCCTTGGTGCTTTCTGAGCTTGCTTGTTTTTTCTACAGGCATTTCATTATCCAAAGTAGGTAACATCATCGGTGCTAGTAAGGTGTTGTGGCCCATCAGGAGCCGTTGGAGCTGCCACCAGACTCCGACAGCGAAGGGCCCTATGAGTCGGCTCTGGAGGATGTGGAGGATCCTGGACAGGGTTCCGACTCTGAGCAGGGCGCAGAGAGGCTGGTTGGCCACCAGGAGGCGTCTGAGCCTTGGACCAGTGGGGAGGAGACAAGGGAGTGTGATCCTGACGTCATGCATTAGAGCAGTGGAGAGGAGCCAAGGGAGCTGTTCCTGGATGCCTGGCGACGCCGGGCAGATCGACTTAGAAAGCAGCTATGCAGTTACCAAAGATAATTGGACCCAGGTGATTGTAATTAGGCTCCTCTGAAGATAGTATTTAAAGAGAGACTGGGAGGAGCCTGGTTTTGCAGGATTCAACGCCATTCCTAACGCTGGAGAAGCTGTTATCTGTCGAAGTCTGAGTTGCTGCCAAGGTTCTTATCTGTTTGTTATGCTTGGCTTTCAGCCACCGAGGTTTTGGTTTCCTGCTAATAAAGTGCTGTGACATTCCAGTTAAGCTTGTCTCGGCATTCGTTACTGGATGGAGGAGGGGATCAGAACAGTAAGGGATATGGTTTGCTGTCAGTTTATATTTTAGTGGCTTGTCCTGTCAGTGTTGGTGAAGCTGTTCTTAGAGATTCTTTGGTTGGGCTGTTTACTTTTGAATTCTTCGGCAGTTTCTTGATTGGGGTGTTGTTTACTTGACTGTTGGTCTGATGTTAATCCTGCAGTTAATCTATGCTAGTGCTAATTGCTGGTAAGAAGCTGCTTCGATCTTTGTTCCCTTTCCCAACCGAAGAATCTCTAAGACCACCATCACCACCACAGCAAGCAACTAAAATATAAAATGACAGCAAACCACACTCCTTACTAGCATGGATTACTAGCATTACCTAGTTTGGGTAATGAAACATCTGCAAGAAAGCAAGGAATCTCAGAGACCCCTTATTTCAAGTTTGAGCTACAAATGTTCTCCTTTATGGGTCATCCAACTAAGCAAGGTTCTTTGGTACAATGCCCAGAGAAACTCTTAGCCTGGAGATGCGAGGAGTTGGATGATTCTGAGAACATTTGGTCCACTTGGAAACTGATTGGGTCTCCGATAACACACACACCTCTTTTAGCAGTACACAGGAGAGCACTGATCTGAGTCACTTGGCCTTTCCTTCTGGGCTCTGCACATACCAAGGCTTTCATGGTAGGTTGCAGAGCAGGCCATGACATTGTTGTCTGTTGTGGCCCAGCAGGAGCCATTGGAGCTGCCACCAGACTCCGACAGCGAGGGACCCTCTGAGTCGGCTCTGGAGGATGTGGAGGACCCTGGACAGGGTTCCGACTCTGAGCAGGGTGCAGAGAGGCTGGTTGACCATCAGGAGGCACCTGAGCCTTGGACCACTGGGGAGGAGACAAGTGAGTTGTTCCTGGATGCCCGCACCGAACAGCTAATAGGCGTCGGGAACAGTTGTGCAGTTACAGGAGGTAATTGCACTCAGCTGGTGGTCATTAGGCTCCTCTCCAGACTATAAAAAGACTGCTTGTGCACACACCCCTCTTGCAGAAGTCAATGCAGGAACTAATGTCGGAGAACATTATTGTGAGCTTGGCAGGCTGGATTGCTGCCACGGCTTATCTGTGCTGGATTGCTGCCCAAGCTTGTCTGGGCCAGTTTGCTGCCAAGGACCTGTCTGTCTGTTAATTAAATGCCGTAATTTATCTTTGGCTCGGAGTGTGTGTTGGTGTGGGATGAGGGTGGGGGGTCAGAACAGTTGTCTAAAGCCAATCTTTATCTTTATCTGAAATAAATGACCAGAAAAGCACAATTGTTTTTAAACAAAAATGATGCATTGTTGCAAAAATAATGATTTTGTACCGTATAGTGCTTTTAAATAGTTTATTCTTTAAAGAAGTATGTAATTATTTTCTGAATAATATTCAGCAGTTCAACTGACAGTTCATCTTTTCCTAAATAACATTTCTGTTTTCTCATCTCAAGAAGCCGATTTCTTTAAAAACTCCCTGCATTTTTTGAATTTTGGCTAATACAATTTTAGTTTATGCTGTCATTTGTTCAGTAGTGCCGCTACTAATAGTCTTCAAATTAAAAACTCTGAACATTTCCTTATTCACAAGGGAGTCAGCTGTGTGCGTGGTGATTATAGACACATTGCAGCTTCATGTAGCTGTGAATGTTTTCCAGCAACATCTGGGTCTTGTGATCAGGGAGATCTCCTGTTAAGATAAATATTTATGTTCTTGTTTGCTTGCTGAATCTCCTCTACCTGTGGTGGAGAATGAGAAGGGAACATGTAAATCTAACGGTCAGTTCTAATACCATCTCAAGACAGAATTGTGTGTGGTGGGGGAGAGAGAGAGAAACATGTGGAAATAGTGTGCCTTGGGGGAATTGTGTTGTGTCCAAAGGTTAACTTTTAATTTGTACCCACCCACCCCCCTTGACTTGGGTTGTGAGCCGCCCTGATTTTGAACTGTCCACCTTACTGCGCATGTGGGGGAGGAGGCTTCCCGCCAAGGCCAACGGAACCAGCATTCCATCCTGGTGATGCCTCTCGAAGTTATCTCACACCTGACATTTGGGAGTTTTATGATTGGACTGTGCACGGGATGCCAAGGGGAGGGGAATGAAATATAGATCACACAGGGTTGGCCTCCTCCGGGTGCCATCTACCAGCCAATGCCACCTGGCTATTACCCGGGGGAGGGCCTTCTCTGTGGCAGCTCCGGCCCTCTGGAATGAACTCCCCGCAGGGATTCGGACCCTCACCTCTCTCCAGGCCTTCCGAAAAGCCGTCAAAACCTGGCTTTGCCGGCAGGCCTGGGGGTGATGAGTTCCCTCCCCTCTCGACATGTATGGTTGTGCGACTGTTGTCTACTTTTATTATTTGTATTTTGTCTTTTTATGTTCCCCTTTTTTTCCCCCTTGAATTGTTCGCCACCCTGAGTCCTCCCGGAGAAGGGCGGCATACAAATAATAAAATACAAATACAAATACAAATATACAATATATTATTCACTTTCGCGCCTAAATAACCAGACTTTGCTTAGCTTCGCTTCTATTCATTTATAATTAGTAAAAGTACACTTGATTTCTACCAATGGAGTCCTGTGGTTTTCTTTCCTGGTTTTTGAATGAAGAAGGGCTGATACCAGGCCTTTGGGGAAAATTATTTTTTTTAATGCACTTTTGTTTAAACATCTCCTTCCAAAGATCAAATACATTTATATTTTTTTCCCTGCTCCTTTATCCACATCACATATGGCATATCTAGTAATCTTCTCTCCGTAAAAGTATTGCCCTTGGGATAGCTGTCTATTTAAACTGGCAGCCAATAAACCCTGTTCCAGGATATTTCATTATATTTTTTCTCGGCGCTGATTTTTATTCTTACAGGAAATCCTTGTGTGATGACCACAGCTGGGCCCAGAATTTACATCATTAAGCAATGCCATCATAAAGCATGAAAACATTGCTTAAATCCCTGCAGCCCCAGTTACTGTCATTAACTGAATCCTGTGGTCATTACACAAAACAAATTCTTGCCAGTTTCCCACAACCAAACTCAGTGAGGAAGCTGGCATGAAATTGCAAGTCCCAGGCCAGAAGGCAAATGAATGACTGCTGCCAAGTAAATTAGATATGCTTCGGGATGTGGAGAAGGATCCTGAAGAGCGCATGGAGGTGCATGAGAAGTGCTGAATAGTCAGGGAGGATGCATGTGAGGGAACATGGGAGTAGTGTCGTGGCCCAGCAGGAGCCGTTGGAGCTGCCACCAGACTCCGACAGCGAGGGGCCCTATGAGTCGGCTTTGGAGGATGTGGAGGACCCTGGACAGGGTTCCGACTCTGAGCAGGGCGTAGAGAGGCTGGTTGCCCACCAGGAGGCGCCTGAGCCTTGGACTAGTGGGGAGGAGACAGGAAGTGTGATCCGGAGGTCAGCAGTGGGGAGGAGCCAAGGGAGTTGTTCCTGGATGCCCGGCACCGGAGAGCTAATAGGCTCCGGAGTCGGAACCCTGTCTAGGGTCCTCCAGAGCCGACTCAGAGGGCCCCTCGCTGTTGGAGTCTGGTGGCAGCTCCAACGGCTCCTGCTGGGCCACAACACTTACCCATAGACAGGAATCATGCCAGACTAGAGCATACCTATCAGATGAATCCTACAAAGATTTATGGAAGATCCCACCTGGGCCTTTTTCTACATAGCAAGGACTCATAGCCAATTTGCCTCTTCGCTGCTTGTGAAAGACCCCCCTCTCTTCTACAACTCAGCACCAAATTTCACCACATCACGGGGCTGATGGACAGCCATAACTTCAAAGGCCAATCGTAATCACCATGTATTCAAGAACATAATAACATGAGCAATTTCCTGACAATGAGTATAATTAATTAGTGGAACAGCTTGTCTCCATAAGGTTTAGGTTTTAGGTTTTATTTGACTTGTATGCCGCCCTATTCCCGAAAGACTCAGAGCGGCTAACAATCAGAAGGGGAGGGGGTACAAAAATAAAAATAGAAAACAGAAATTTAAAATACAACAACAGTCATAACCTCGAAGGGGGCTGGATAGTTCAACAGCCCCAGGCCTGCCGGAACAGCCTTAGTTGCTTTGCGGAAGGATGGAAGGGTGGTGAGGGTCCGGATCTCAACAGAGAGATCGTTCCAGAGGGCCGGAGCAGCCACAGAGAAGGCCCTCCCCTGGGGGGGGTCGCCAGCCGACATTGGCCGGCAGATGGAATTTGGAGGAGGCCTAGTCTGTGTGATCTAATAGGTCTAATAAGTTGTAGGTGTTCCATCACTGGAGATTTTAAAGAAGCGATTGGACAGTCCTTTGTCTTAAATGTATAGGGTCTTCTGCTTGAGCAGGAGGTTGGACTAGAAGACCTCCAAGGTCCCTTCCAGTTCTGTTATTCTGCTATAACTTTGATCAGTCACTGAACAAATGGTTGTAAGTCAAGGACTACCTTTATTCTTATTCTTATTGTCTCCAGTAGTCAATTGAAAGTCCATATTCATTGAACATGCCCAGTTCTCATTGGACTAGGCGGTTTCTGTTCCATTTTTTTAATTGCTGTTTCTTTGTTTTGCTATTTCTGCAAATCTCAGGATTGCCTCAAACTTGCTGGAATCTCTTGTAAGCCTAAAAAAATCTAATCTCAGAAAGTGAATTTGTGATTGCTCAAAGTGCTAAAGGGGCCAAATTCACACAACCTTCTTGCTCTGGAATGAGGATAGGCCACTGACTGTTTCAAGAAGGAAGTTCTTCCTGTCATAGATTGAAATCATCCTATACGCCCTGAGGAGGGCTTTAAGTCCTCTGCTCAGGATGTGTGTTTTTCCTCGGAACCTTTCTCCAGATATCATCTCTTGTCAGTACTGATGCATATCAATGAAACTGTCTGAAATAACATGTTTTATGTTGGCAAATCTGTTGCTTCAGGTTTTGTGTATCTTATTCTTGACCTGTTCTCATTCCCTAAGTCCTCTTGGCTATGATTTAACCTGGAACACCAACCTATGTCTTTTTAGTAAATTGATAGGTCTTTGGATGAGTGGATTTAGAAAGTGTAAAGTCTTGAAATGGACGAACATGTCTCTGGCTTAGTGTATGTAAACCTGTTTTCAGACTTCAGTTCAACAGCACTTTGGCAAGGACTGCATGTTTCAGGACAAACCCAGATGGCAGCCTAGAATTTTTTTTAAAAAAACTTCCCAGTGTTTGGCTGTTACTGATTGGTCAGTAGGTCTGCAAGCAAATAACCAAGCTCAGAGAACACCAGGGACTCCATAAAAATTGATGGCTCCAGGATTGGAATGGTACATGAGATATTTCAATAGGTTCACCGACAAATGCGCGCCAACAAACCTGCGGCGAGAAAACCACGATGGCTTATTTACAAATCTCTCCTTACCTGTTACCTGCTCTTCAGTGGGTCACTGATCTTGAACTGAGGTACTGTTTGGCTGAATTAGTCACTTAAGAAGATTCTATTTTGATACGTCTTCCCTAGAAAATCAGTAAGCCCTGTAGCTGGGATGCCAGTTTAAAAACTGATACTTGTCACGGTTATGGTACCTTTAATGGTTAACCGACCAATGTGCGCTCGACAAAAGCACACCGTCGAAACCGTGGTGAGAAAATCATGAGTTTGAAATCGCGCCGACAAATGAGCGCAGAAGCGCGCCGACAGAAGCATGCTCTAAACCTAACCCTAAAGGTAACCCTAAACCTAACCCTAAACCTAACCCTGAACCTAAACCTAACCCTAACCCTTACCCTAACCCTTACCTTAACCGTAATCGTGCTTCTGTTGGTGCTCTGTTGTCGGCGCGCCTTTGTGGGCGCGCTGTCGACATTGCGGTTTTATCGCCACAGTTTTGTCGGCGTGCTGTTGTTGGGCGCGCATTTGTCGGCTCACGCCTTTAATAAACATTATTCCTATGGCATGAAGTTTTCATGTGGCAGAAATAACTGCTAAGGTTTTTCCAATTTTTAATTATGCTCAACACTGGAACTTAAAGACGAGTAGACAAAATAGGCTTCAAATTCTATAATTCACTTTGTATGGAATTTAGAAGCAGACAATGGCAAACAATTTCTGAAAAATCTTGCCAAAAAACCGTCAAGGCCTTCTCCAGGAAATCTCCAAGAATCAGACGAGATTGAACATAAGGGGGGGGGGGGGGGGGGGATGTCTTATTCTCAGAGTAACTACGATGAGATACTATGTAATTCTAATGTGATAATTCATCAAATGCAAGAAAAGTGTTTAACAATTGCCTATTGTTAAATATTATCATTGCTTGTTATGTATTAATTGTACCTACACCTTGAAAGTGGTTATATTTTGAAGAGAATTTAAGTGATGGTAAAATTATACATTTGATGCTTTGCAGTGGGGTTTTTTCAGTTTAGTTTCATAATACTGCTTTGTGTAATTTATACTGTATGGTTAAAAAGGATTTTAGAGACGTTTTGATAGTTTAGGGTAGTAGTATGACCAAATTGGTTGGTAAACTTCCTTGTTTTAGATTTTTTTATGAACATATCTTCAGTATCACAAAAGTGAATTCACCTTTTCTAACAAGATTTCTTCATTATTACAAAGAAGGAATTAATTACCATTATATTTATATTATCCAAATAACTGTAAACTTTAACTAAATAGGGCTTCAGAGTTAAATTGAGACAATAAAATGCTTACAGACACTTAGCTAAATGTTCCACAGTGTGCCTTATATCAATAATCAGTAATATAGTTTAGTATTCCTGCCTGCATTGTCTGTGAAAATTATAAATCCTCCTTTGACTTCCTAAGCATACTATTAATCACTTAGGAAATATGCATTACTGAATGATTAACATATCTAAATGATAACAGATATGCTTATCAAATAGATGGTGAGATTAAGATGTAATTACCAAAAAGGCCGTTAACTCGTGGGTTTTTTGAATAGTTATTTCCTAATAGCAATGTTTATTTAGTCAACAGACTTATCAGTGATAATTTTAGTATAAGAAAATGATATAATTAAGAAGTTTTACATATCAGCCATGGATATCTCACTTTCGTCTTGCCTGATATCCAATTACTAATTACCTGATTCTACTTCATGTTCTTAGTAATGTATAAACTTCCTGGCTTCGCCATACAGAATGGTATAATCTGCTAATGGTCATAGCGCTAGAGAGGACAGGCTGTTTTGCCCTCAACTTCAAATTTGTTCTTTCAGCCCATCACTGCTGAATTATCAAACATTCATTCAGTGAATTGGGAATAGCTTTGATTGTATATCGGGAGGAGGGGGGACATGAACATTTGCATTGAACAGGTACAATTGATTGCTTTGGCTAGCCAATAAACTTTGGAAATAGCGGTGCCATGTTAGAAATAGTTTTCTCAATCTGCCCATATTTGTATATCAAAGAGAGGTAGTTATTTATTAAATGTATTCTGGCCAAAAGCTGTAATACTGTTTTGTATCAATAAATTTGAAGAAATATGGTTTCTAATCAAAGAGGGAGAGGGTGTTTCTGTGTGTGTGTATGTGAGAGAGTGAGAGTGAGAGAGTGAGTGAGTGAGAGAGAGAGAGAGAGAGAGAGAGAGAGAGAGAGAGAGAGAGAGAGAGAGAGAGAGATTTTTAAAATCAGCTTTTCTATAGGCAATTTAGCTCCCAAACTGATATTTTCTAATTACTTAAGTATTAAGTAATACTAGAGTCCAGATATCAAAATTTCCATTGTCTTGGCTAACTTTGGCCATGTAAGCACAATATGGCTGATATAGTCATCCTCTCCTCCCGTTACTAATTTCAGCTATGTGCTGCTAGCACAAAATTGGTGATATTCCAATGAGTTGTTTGATACTGGCAGTAGTGTTTACAGTATTTCTTTGTTGTTGTTGTTGTTGTTATTGTTATTCCTTCTACAACACCTTGCAGTCATTATATCAACATTGTCATTATACTTGTACATGAATATATTATTTTGCTTATTTACACATCTTTATACATATGTGTGTGTGTGTTGCATTTGTGTTGATAAATAAATAAAGGGAGACTAGTATAGATCTGATGAGATCTCGACTAGCTGATCTGATGAGATCTGAGACTAGCTGATGAGAGCTAAATAGCTTGAAATAGATCTATACTAGTCTCCCTTTATTTATTTATCAGCACAAATGCAACACAAGTGTAACAAAAGGCAACAGTAAAAATAATGGCTTTCTGTCTGGATGGTCTCTTGTGATGAGCCGATAGACAGAGAAAGGAAAGCAGTATGCTTCCTCCCATATTTGGGCATACCAGGGGTTGTGACATAATATACATACATATACATATGCGAATGTGTATGTGTATGCGTGCGTACATACATAAATACATACATATACACACACACATACTATATACTATATAGTCTTGTTGTATTCGGGTCTTTTCCCATGTAACATTGAGATTGTCTTGGCAACGTTTCGGTGAGGTCCCACTCGCCATCTTCAGGCTGTGTTTTCAGCTTAAAGTGCGGTCGGAGTTGCCGTCCTTCTATAAATCTTGGTGGGGGTGTGTGGAGTGCTGGCTTTGTTTCACTAAGTGGAATGATTGATATGTGGTTCTATCATGATTGGTAGATTGGTGTTGATTGGTGCTGGCTGTGTGTCCGTTGTTGTTTCGTGTTGTAACAGCCTGGGTGGTGTGTGGGGCTCATTTGTTGACTAAAGCTGGTTTCCAGATGTCTGGTAGGCGGGAGGTATCGTCTCGTTTATTCATGTTGTGGGGGTGTTTCTCTATTTCAACAGCTTCCATAATTATTCTCTTGTTAAAGTGTTCAGTTTTGGAGATTAACCTGGTTCCTTCAAAATTAATTTCATGTCCTGTAGCTTTGAGGTGCTGGAAAAGGGAGGAAGTTTTTTCTTTTTTTCTTACTGTGTTCTTGTGTTCTGCAATGCGTGCATTTATTCTCCTGTCCGTTTGTCCTATGTATGTTGCAGGGCAGATTTTGCATGGTATTTCGTAGACTCCTTGGTTTTCTAGATGGATTTTGTCTTTGGGGTTTCTTAAGATGTTGGCTATTTTTTGGTCAGTTGAAGGCTGTCTTGATATTGTGTTTGTGGAGAATTTTGCTGATTTTATATTTGTTTCTAGGCAGATTCACCATATGTGATAAAAAGTCCCTTGCATTTTTTTTTTTACATTTCCACCAGATCGGCTTCATGTTTGGGTACATTTTAGCCAATCTCGTTGGTGGCAAATGCCAGCGATAAAACATTTGGTACATATTTTCTTTAAGTGCTGCTGATCGTGTTAGTTTATAATTTGTGTTCCAAATTCTTTCCCAATCCGCTAGATCTATCTTGTGTCCAAAGTTTTTGGCCCACGCTGTCATGCAACCTTTAACTTTATTTCTAGCTTTTGCAGAGAAAGCTGGAGCTTTCTTTCCTACCATTTTACATATGCATGCAAATAAAAAGATGCAGAGAGGGAGAGAGAGGAAGATTGTATCTGCCATTTTCATTTATGTCCCCCTTCTCTCTGTATTGCTGCAGATGAGAAAGTGTAAAAACCAGAGCAGTTTAATGACAGAATCCTAGAAATATACCATTTTGTAATAAAATAAGGCCTAATTAGAGCTAAAACATTTCTCTTTCCGTGGTTATTTAACTCTAGCTCAATTAGCCTGAAGAGGCTATCCACAGAACATGTTAATCCTGCCTCTTAACATATTTAAGTGGGTAATGTAAATAGGACCTACATATTAGCAATAGCAATAGCAGTTAGACTTATATACCGCTTCATAGGGCTTTCAGCCCTCTCTAAGCGGTTTACAGAATCAGCATATCGCCCCCACAGTCTGGGTCCTCATTTCACCCACCTCGGAAGGATGGAAGGCTGAATCAACCTTGAACCGGTGAGATTTGAACCGCTGAACTGCAGATAGCAGTCAGCTGAAGTGGCCTGCAGTACTGCACCCTAACCACTGTGCCACCTCGGCTCTTAATATTCATAGGAAGAAGGCAGGAGTCATAATGTGACAAATGACGGAACAGGATTCAGGAGAAAGCTGAAGGCTTGTACAGAAAGAAGGACAATGAAGTTATATTAGAGCACATAAGAACTTCTCCCAAACTTTTAATTTCCAGCTCCATATCTCACTTCTCTGTAGTTGATATTTTTCCTTCCTGACTTCTCCCAGCTCCCCTTCTCTTCTCTGTGAACTATGAAACTTTTATGAATCGAAGGCTTTTACCACAATGCCTGATGCTGGAGGGCGTATAATGAGACACAGACCTACAAACAAAATAAATATTATTCCCTTTGATCTATTGTTTAAGGTTGAAAGCTGAAAGGGGGAAGCTACTCTGCTTCTCTTTCCCTTATTCTGAGCCTTCTTACAAGCTCACTGTACTCATAATGGAACAAAATTACATGGTTATGATTAAGATTGTCATGTTTTGTTATGTTTCCTAATTAAACAAAGTTTATATTTGCTACCGGGTACATTGCTCAAAGTCATGAGAATAAGATACGTTAAGGATCTGTCAGTAGAGTTCAAGTTGGACTTCGTTGAAGCTATACCACATGTCCTCTAATGCCTATTACACACTTTGACATGCACAGTTTGAAGGTGGGAAGAGATTTGTTCTTTTGAGTTGCTCCAGTGGTGGGATTCAGCCTATTCGCACCAATTCAGGAGAACCGGTTGGTAACTTTCTAAGTAGTTCAGAGAACCGATTGTTGGAAGAGATCTCCTTTTGTTTTGTTTTTTCCACTTTCCAGGGCTAATCCTGTAAGGAAGGCAGGAAGGAAACATTCTGGTGTTGTTTCTAGCCTAATTTTCATTGACCTGCTTACATAAAACTGCCTCTCCGGTTAACCCTTATTACCATTGTAACAGCTAAGGCGAAGGGCCCATCGACCTGAGTGACCTTGAGTTGGCCACGCCCACCCAGTCACATGACCACCGAGCCCCACCTACCCAGATGGTCATTAGGGCAGAGAACCGGTTGTTAAATTATTTGAATCCCACCACTGAGTTGCTTTATAATGTACTGGAGTCTGAGAAGAGAGAGTGTGAGGTCGATGCACAACTGCTACAAAAATACTGAGAAAGAAAGCCGAAACCACTGTGACATCTTGAGCCGAGGTGGCACAGTGGTTAAATGCAGCACTGCAGCTACTTCAGCTGACTGCAGTTCTGCAGTTTGGCTGTTCAAACCTCACCGGCTCAGGGTTGACTCAGCCTTCCATCCTTCCGAGGTGGGTAAAATGAGGACCCGGATTGTTGTTGTTGGGGGGCAATATGCTGACTCTGTAAACCGCTTAGAGAGGGCTGAAAGCCCTATGAAGCGGTATATAAGTCTAACTGCTATTGCTATTGCTATCTATTCAAGAGAACTAGAAGGTGCAGCTGTTGGGAGAAACCACTGGTGAGCCTTGTACTGTGGAGCCTCCAGCAGCTTTGAAGAAAGACATCACCAAAAACTGATAGAATTGTCGGGTCACGATTTCAATAACATGATAAAAATTAAAATATATTAAATTGTGAATCCATTTCAGTTGAAGCTTTAAGTTTTCAAGGCCACTTCAATTCAATTTCAAATACATTTTTCCAAGATTTTGCCTATATTGTTTCTCAAGGTCCATTTACATTTATTTACTTACTTACTCAAACAATAGGATAGGCCATTCTGCATGTAAGACTCAAAGCATATTCCATGCACAGTAGGACTGAGAATATAGATATGTGAATGTAACTTGTCAGGTAGGTAATAGAGAGCACAATAAATCTTTCAACAGGATAAAAAGTTCTACTATCTGTAGTAGGAGAGCTGAAGGGAGACTTGCAAATGCGAGCAACAAAATAAGTGTAGTTAACTGAAGAGCCGAGGTGGCGCAGTGGTTAGGGTGCAGTACTGCAGGCCACTTCAGCTGACTGCTATCTGCAGTTCAGCGGTTCTAATCTCACCGGCTCAAGGTTGACTCAGCCTTCCATCCTTCCGAGGTGGGTGAAATGAGGACCCAGACTGTGGGGTGATATGCTGACTCTGTAAACCGCTTAGAGAGGGCTGAAAGCCCTATGAAGCGGTACATAAGACTAACTGCTATTGCTATTGCTATCTATTCAAGAGAACTAGAAGGTGCAGCTGTTGGGAGAACCCACTGGTGAGCCTTGTACTGTGGAGCCTCCAGCAGCTTTGAAGAAAGACATCACCAAAAACTGATAGAAAAACATGAGCAGCATCACAGAATAAACACAGTGACTACAGTGTTCCATGTCCCCATGTTGCTAGACTCTGCACTTCCAGACTGGGAATGCAGAATCCCTTCTTTGTCCAGAGACGAAATGCACTCTGGGATGTTTCCTGTAAACCTAAAGGACTACCTACATACATGCTCCTGGTACAATCTAAATGTTTTGTCAAAATTCCGCCAGTGCTCTGCATTTCGCTTTTGAGATCCTTTGATCTGAAATATCAGGAGAATTCTTTGCATGATATGATATATTGTCACCTCAGTGTTGTTCTTGCTGTTATTCCTTGGGTGATTTCCGCTCTGACCTCTGAATATTGAAACATAACTTGTTCACAGAATGACCGTCCTGGTTCTTCAGTTTCTTTCTAAGGGTTTTTTTTTCATGAGTACATTATCATGCATTTTCTAGCCAATAAATGGCTAACAGTTCTGCTGACAATGAGTAGCCATGGCTGATAGCACCGGTTACTTCCAGTAATGTCAAGCAGGTGTGAAGCAGGGACAGGGTTCCAACTCTGAGCAGGGCGCAGAGAGGCTGGTTGGCCACCAGGAGGCGCCTGAGCCTTGGACCAGTGGAGAGGAGACAAGGGAGTGTGATCCGGACATCGTGCATTGGAGCAGTGGGGAGGAGACAAGGGAGTTGTTTCTGGATGCCCGGCACAGAAGAGCTAATAGGCGTAAGGAACAATTGCGCAGTTACAAGGAGATAATTGCACTCAGTGGGTGGTAATTAGGCTCCTCTCAAGACTATAAAAGGAATGATTGTGCACACGCCCTTTGCAGGAGTCAACGTATTCACTTAGCAATAGCAGTTAGCAATAGCAGTTAGACTTATATACTGCTTCATAGGGCTTTCAGCCCTCTCTAAGCGGTTTACAGAGAGTCAGCATATTGCCCCCAACAATCTGGGTCCTCATTTCACCCACCTCGCAAGGATGGAAGGCTAAGTCAACCTTGAGCCGGTGAGATTAGAATCGCTGAACTGCAGATAACAGTCAGCTGAAGTGGCCTGCAGTACTGCACCCTAACCACTGCACCACCTCGGCTCTTGAGCTGGAGAACTCTTGTGGCTAGCTTGGCAGGCTGGATTGCTGCCAAGGTTAGTCTGTGGTGGATTGCTGCCAAGGCTTGGACTGTGCTGGATTGCTGCCAAGGTCCTGTCTGTGTGTTAATAAATCCTGAAAGTATCTTTGTCTCAGCGTGCTTTAGTGTAGGACGAGGGGGGTCAGAATAGATAGATAGATAGATAGATAGATAGATAGATAGATAGATAGATAGATAGATAGATGATAGATACGCAGGCAGGCAGGCAGGCCACGATAGATAGATAGATAGATAGATAGATAGATAGATAGATAGATAGATAGATAGATAGATAGATAGATGATAGATACGCAGGCAGGCAGGCAGGCCACGATAGATAGATAGATAGATAGATAGATAGATAGATAGATAGATAGATAGATAGATAGATAGATAGATAGATAGATAGATAGATGTGTGTGCGTGTGCGCGCGTACATACATACATACATATGTACGTACGTAATATTTGAGCACTACACCAGCGGCTGAAAACAAAACAATTCTTTCATAAAGTTCTGTACTTTGGTATAATGTATCGTAATTGTTGTAATGTAATCCATGGGAGCAATCTTCCCCAAGGTCCTTGTTGCGCCTGCGAGTAGCATCTGCTAAGTCTTTGTGCACTGGAACATTTTCAAACCATCTTTGTCTTCGATAAGGCAGGTGTGTAGTCCTTTTTCTTGAAACCATTTTGATGCTTAATGATCTGAAATATAAAAGCACCCTTTTCAGCAGTTAACAGCATCCTTTGATCTGCTGTTGAGTTTTACAAAATAATCTGTCAATTTTCCTGATGGACTCTCTTCAAACTTGCTTTCTTGTGCTTTTCTGAGTCCAAATAAGACTGTAAATCAATAAACCCTTTCTTTGCTCCAGAGACTTGCATATCAGCTTTGCCGCCCCCCCCCCCTCCGATGGTTGGTTTCTCGGGGTTCTCAACCCTTTCAAAATCACGGGAATTTGATCTACAATTCTGCAGGGCTATTTGTATTTTAGTTTTGGCATTGTTTGGGGGGGGGGGGGCAACAATAAAACTTCCAAATACAGAATGAAATCCAAGTGGAGTTAAAACAATGTGACAGAAGCAGATTTCTTTTAGATAGATAGATAGATAGATAGATAGATAGATAGATAGATAGATAGATAGATAGATAGATAGATATAGAGAGATGGAGATAGAGATATAGAGATATAGAGATATAGAGATATAGATATAGATATAGATATAGATATAGATATAGATATAGATATAGATATAGATATAGATATAGATATAGATATAGATATATAGATTATATATATTTGGGCATACCGGGGGTTGTAAAAAAATCTAATAGATACCTTTCACCCTGGCTTCGCTGATAACGGATAAGAGCCTGTGGCCTAATGGCTAAGAAGTCTGCCTAGTATGTAATATAGCCCAGTTCAAATCCCAGTAAGGGTATGGCTAGCTTATGAGAGCTAAATAGCTTGAAATAGATCTATACTAGTCTCCCTTTATTTATTTATCAGCACAAACACAACAAAATGTAACAAAAAGACAACAGTAAAAATATTGGGTTTCTGCCTGGATGGTCTCTTGTGACGAGCCGAAGGACAGAGAATGGAAGTAGTGATCTTCCTCCCATATTTGGGCATACCGGGGGTTGTAAAAAAAAAAACTAATATATATAGAGATAGATAGATAGATAGATGATAGATAGATAGATAGATAGATAGATAGATAGATAGATAGATAGATAGATAGATGATAGATAGATAGATAGATATAGATTAGATAGAGATAGATTAGATAGAGATAGATAGATAGATAGATAGATAGATAGATAGATAGATAGATAGATAGATAGATATAGAGATAGATAGATAGAGGTCCTCCTACCTCCACGGAAATTGTGAATGTTGGTTTTTTTTTTAATATGTTGTCTTTGTCTCGTTCCCCCCCCTTTCCCTTGTCTTTTGTGAGCCGCCCGGAGTCCTCCGGGAGTGGGCAGCATACAAGACAAATAAATAGATAGATAGATAGATAGATAGATAGATAGATAGATAGATAGATAGATAGATAGATAGATAGAGATAGTCTTTCTTTAATACAATTCTGTACTTTGGTATAATGTAATGAATGGAATCTTCTAATCTCTCGCAAAGCACTATCAAACAAGTCAGCCTGATTTTTTTTCCTTATAAAAAGGAGACCTTTGCAATCTTCGGTGGGTGAGTGGGGTGGGGGGTATCAGATGGAACTGAGAGATCTTCCAGTCCTTAAACTGCTGGACACAAACACCCCCTTTCCTGGTCTCAAATAAAGCCATGACAGGTCATCCTCAATTTACTACCACAATTGAGCTCAACATTTCTATTGTTAAGTCAGGTATTTTGGGCAGGCCAGCAGCGCCGTTCTTGATAAGTGTGTGAGCCCTTCCCTCTCTTCCCTCTCTCACCAGCTAGCAGGCAGAACAGGAGAACCCCTTCCCCTAGAACAGGTGGCTGTTAAACCAGAGGTAATTTAGGCATCTCCTGGAGGTAATGGAGCAATTTGTAATAGTTCTTTGTAACTCAAGGATCCGGCTTGCAATTTCTGCTGCAAAGTGCTTATGTAAGATAACAGCATCTGCTTTTTGTTGTTTTTTTATGATGATACAAGTAGTCCTTGACTTACAACAGTTCATTTAATAGCAATAGCAGTTAGACTTATATACCGCTTCATAGGGCTTTCAGGCCTCTCTAAGCGGTTTACAGAGTCAGCATATCGCCCCCAACAATCCGGGTCCTCATTTTACCCACCTTGGAAGGATGGAAGGCTGAGTCAACCTTGAGCCGGCGAGATTAGAACCACTGAACTGCAGATAGCAGTCAGCTGAAGTAGCCTGCAGTACTGCACCCTAACCACTGCGCCACCTTGACATTTAATGACTGTTCAAAGTGACAAAGACACTGAAAAAAGTGACTTACGTCCATTTTTTCACACTTACGACCTTTGTAGCAGCCTTACAATTGTGATCAAAATTCAGATTCAACTGGTTCCATACTTATGACCGTTGCAGTGTCCAAAGGTCATGTGATCACCTTTTGCAACCTTTTGACAAGCAAAATCAACGGGGAAGCCAGATTCGCTTAACAATCATGTTACTAACTTATCAACTGCAGTGATTCATTTAACAACTGTGGCAAGAAAGATCATAAAATGGGGCAGAAATTCCCTTAACAAACGTCTGACTTAACAATAGAAATGTTGGTCTCAATTGTAGGCATAAGTTGAGGAATACCATATAGAGCCGACGTGGCGCAGTGGTTAGGGTGCAGTACTGCAGGCCACTTCAGCTGACTGTTATCTGCAGTTCAGCGGTTCTAATCTCACCGGCTCAAGGTTGACTCAGCCTTCCATCCTTCCGAGGTGGGTGAAATGAGGACCCAGACTGTGGGGGCGATATGCTGACTCTGTAAACCGCTTAGAAAGGGCTGAAAGCTCTATGAAGCGGTATATAAGTCTAACTGCTATTGCTATTTCTATATAGTGCAGGTCATTAAAATGATGCTATTGAGATTGGTAAGAGTCAATAGCAAGGAAGTCTTATATAAAGTTACGAAGCAGTACGCAGTTGATTCTTGGATTTTGGAATGTTTGCAGAATCAAAGATAAATTAGCTTATTTCTTCACTGCAGCATAGACGTCAATGTGACACCGTCATACACCCATCTATTCAAATGTAATTCCCATTTATTTCAGCTTCCTCTGCAGTAAGTAGTTCTAGGAATAGCAGCCTCAAGTAGACATTCTCCGTCAGCTGCTCCAGAGGCAGAAAATCAACAGGACGAACTATGTAGCCAATTACATTTTCATGGTCCTGTGTAGGAAGCTCTGCCAAACTTTTCGTGACCTATTTCTGTATTTGTTTTCAGCCTTCAGTGCTCTCGGCTCATTTTTAATTCAAGTCCTGAGACATTTTTGCTCATGCGTATTTTATGTGCATTGCATCATGGTTTCCTTCTGTTAAAGCCGCCGTTCTTCTGTTTAACTAATGAAACAAAAAGAAATACATTTTTTTTAAAAGTTTTCAGTCGACGTTTGGCACAAAAAGATTATTTGAGTTTTGTATATTTTTGGATGGTTGACATAGATGCGTTCAAATGTTTTAATAACACAGAACTCTGTAGAACTGAAAAGCTCTAATGGTTCACGAAGTAGTGGTTCAGTAATGGTTCAGTAGATGGCAAAAAAAGCATTGTGAATTTCAATAAAATGGTCTGCAGTTTCAGAATAATAGTATTCTGATTTGTATGTTTTAACTTAGATTATGTTTTTTTTTAATTGAAAATTTTGAAAAAAAAACTTTTACAAATGTTTACTTCCCCCCCTCCCCTCCCCACCCAAACCCCCCCAACCTCCCCCCCCCGACGTCCCAGAACCAATACAGGGTATAAATCTTTAACAAAGATATTCTAAAATAAACTTTAAAAAAAGTTAATATCATCTCTCATTTGAGCTTTAACTCCTCTTTGCTAGGCTAGCTCTAAACAGATTATATCATTCCTTGTTTCTTCAGTCATAAGCTATCTGGAATTTCTTAGTCCCATATTTATTTTGAGTATAGTCAATCCATCTTCCCCACTCCAGTTTATATCTCTCGTTTGAGTGGTCCTTGAGATATGCTGATATTTTAGCCATCTCTGCTAGGTTTGTTACTTTTAATGTCCATTCTTGAATAGTAGGCAAATCTTCCTTCTTCCAGTATTGCACCACCGTCTTGCTGCGGTTATTAAATGCAAAATCAGGTTAGTCTCTATAACTGTACAATCAGTAATTATACCTAACAAAAATAACTGAGGGGTAAACTTTATAGCAATAGCAATAGCAGTTAGACTTATATACCGCTTCATAGGGCTTTCAGCCCTCTCTAAGCGCTTTACAGAGTCAGCATATCGCCCCCACAATCTGGTTCCTCATTTTGCCCACCTCGGAAGGATGGAAGGCTGAGTCAACCCTGAGCCGGTGAGATTTGAACCCCCGAACTGCAGATAACAAGTCAGCTGAAGTGGCTGCAGTACAGCACTCTAACCACTGCGCCATCTTGGCTCTTGGCACCTTGGCTTATCCCTTTTTTAAGAACATTTTGCGTAATCCACCATATTTTTTATCCAATATGCTTTAACCTTTTTACAAGTCCACCATATATGATAGTATGTAGCATCAGCACAATCACATCTCCAAAAATATGGAACTCTTCACGAATTTGCGTGTCATCCTTGCCCAGGGCCCATGCTAATCTTCTCTGCATCGTTACAATTTTAGTATATGTGCTGCCGAAGCAAGCACTTAACTTAGATTATGTTGATTACAGTTTGCTAGAAATTCTGTCTAGCGGTGGCTGGCCTGATCTCAAGCATTTTGTATCATTACATCATTGAAACTCCTTCTACAGCAGTTGTCAGAGTGGAAGAAAGATGGCGGAGAAGAGAGGTTCACTTGAGAACATTGTCATCTTGTTATAGATTTGATGTAGAAATACTAATTCTGAACAGATTTATAACATTAATGGTTATTGTATAAGCTGAGAAGAGGGCGCCTTTCAGGGTCTCAATTACGTACAAATTGGTTACAGATGCGTGGCATTTATCAACACATTTTCATTCAACTCAAGCATTGATTTTTCTGTCAGTTACAGTAGCATGCCATAATTGTTTAAAACATGTTCTTGGACTTTGCTCTTCCATTCTTTCCCAAGAATCCCATTGTGCTTTGCTGTGGTATTCGTTGCACTGGTAATAATTCATGTGCTCAGTGACTTCTTAGCTGTACTTTTCCTCCCTTCTCCCTCCACTGCACTTCGGTAGAGTTTCTTGGTTTCGTAAACCATAGTTCCCCAGTTAATTTAAAAGTAAGCAAATGTAGCTGAAGAGCACAGTACAGAACGGCATATAACCCAGGATATAGGACATGAAACCGCAGTCCCCCGGTTTGGATAAATTGGAAACTGGCTTAAGAAATTAGATGGGTAAATAGAAAGAGAAGATTGAAGAGGGATTATTGGATAAGAAACGTTATATATGAATCAAGCCTTAATAAAGTTGCGGTAAGATTTCATTTCTTTATTTCCCACAATGGATTATGTAGGGAACAAGAAAACCCTCAAGACAGCTACTTATAGCATCATTCTGAGAGAAAAATCTCTGCTCTGCCACTATAGCAATAGCAATAGCAGTTAGACTTATATACCGCTTTATAGGGCTTTCAGCCCTCTCTAAGCGGTTTACAGAGTCAGCATATCGCCCCCACAGTCTGGGTCCTCATTTCACCCACCTTGGAAGGATGGAAGGCTGAGTCAACCTTGAGCCGGTGAGATTAGAACTGCTGAACTGCAGATAACAGTCAGCTGAAGTGGCCTGCGGTACTGCACCCTAACCACTGCGCCACGTCGGCATGAGTGATGATGAATTGGCCACACCCACCCAATCACATGATCACCGAGCCCGCCTACCCAGCAGAGAAGGGGTTAAGGCAGAGAACCGGTTGTTAAATTATTTGAATCCCACCACTGACATAACCTCAATCTCTACCATTCATATATCTGGTAAGGATGGAGAAATTCTGCCCATCAAGAGGGAGCAACCAGGCCCACGTGCAAGAATTCACTCAGCTCATTAATTTCTCATGCTTGGACACAGGAATTTTCTCAGACTGATGGTTTGTACGTGAAACGTGAAATGGCATTCAAGGCAGGTCAAACTTCACCCTCTTCTGCCCACACAAAGATTATAAACTAATTACCTGCTTGACTCCTTCCCGGCTCTGCCAGTCTGTGTCCTGTGAACCCTCACTACCTGACAAACATCTGACTGTAGGAAAAATAATTATTCCTGCAAGACTTCATTGTTTTGAGATCCATATTTTTCAACATGTGAAATTAATTTCACATGTGAGATTAATTGTGATACAGCATAAGGTGTTTTTTTTTTTATTAAATTTATCTGGTCTTTCTATTTATACAATACTCAAAAGTTGCTCATTTGCTTGATTCTTTGACATTCTGAAAAAGTCTACGCTATGTATAGCACATGAATAAAATCTCCCAGGCTCTGAGCATTGCATTACAGTACAGAAAAGCAGCTTGTTGTTTCTACTGTTGTCTTGGTTCTTCTACGTTTTTATTTATTTATTTTTCTACTGGGGTATTCTAGTGTACAAAACATTAAGGAGGGTGAGAGGATCTTGTTTATTTACTGACTTGTTCATATTCCTATATCTTGGCAGGTTCTTAAGTCAAGAAAATTATATTTAATCTTTTTTGATTGTTTGCTTGTTTATGGAGGAAAGCTAAGTTTCCAGTGCCCAAACCTCCCTGTAAGCTATCACTTTGAATTCTACCGACTATGTCAAAGCCCATTTCAATCCAGCCCCGGGCACTGGAAGGTTGGAACTTGTCTTCAGTACTTTTCATTTAACATTGCTATCATCCATTTTGTTGCTCTTGACATTTGACAATTGGCTTTGTGTCAACCTGGCTGGCAGTAGAAGGGGAAGCGAGTTCTCCCAAGATTGACAACAGAAGCTTCTGCTTAATTAACCAGCAGAGAGAGAGAGAGAGAGAGTTTTTGAGTGACAGAATCCCCTTTAGTCCCCGTAACAAGGTAGTGTTAATCTCCACAAAAGGATGCTCCCCTTGATACTTGCACATAAGTCTTATTAACACTAATGAGACTTGCGCACTTGTATCAAAGGAAAACAACCACCTTTCCTCCCGATTTTCGCCCTAAATTAAATTCTTCTTCTGAGCAGTATAATTGCATCCTTCTCCTCCCTCTTATGTACTGTATTTTTCAACAATTTCATAATTTCTTGTTCCTATTTAGCAGCTGTTTTCAGTTTTGCTAAACCGCCTAAAAAGAATGAATCTGACCCAGATTTCTTAAGATGTCCCATTCTGCATACTTTTAAAATTAATTTAGTTGCATATATAAAGAATCCTAAGAGGATAATGTTTCCAGTATGACTATTCTGGGCATAGATTGTAGGGGTGTTTTTTTTTTTTTAATCCATGGCAACTTTTTCTTCTTATTGATACAGTGGTTTTCTCTCTGCCTTTTATGTTCCCTTGCTTAATAAAAAATTCATCACTTTAAAATACTGCTACCAACAAAACAAAATCTAGCAAAAATAAATGAACTTTAAGAATTGACGGCCACTCTTTTAACAAGCAGATGTTTTTGAAGTGTCTGGACTCCAATGGTTTTTTTGCATTAATTAAATTCATTTGTAAAAAAAACCCAGCAGACTAATAATAAGACTTTCATAGTTAAATCATATTCTTCCATGTCTGGTATATACTGGTTATCAGTTATAAGCAGTGAAGAAAGGTACTTATGAAGCTAGCTTTTGATTTTTTAAACTGCCTAAATAATATTTAATGATGCCATATTGAAACTTGTTACTTTTGTTAGAAAAGTATGCATACCATTTTGTTTGGGCCCAGCAGGAGCCGTTGGAGCTGCCACCAGACTCCGACAGCTAGGGGCCCTCTGAGTCAGCTTTGGAGGATGTGGAGGACCCTGGACAGGGTTCCGACTCCGAGCAGGGCACAGAGAGGCTGGTTGGCCACCAGGAGGCGCCTGAGCCTTGGACCAGTGGGGAGGAGACAAGGGAGTGTGATCCGGAGGTCAGCAGAGCGGAGGAGCCAGGGGTGTTGTTCCTAGATGCCCGGCACCGGAGAGCGAATAGGCGTAAGGAACAATTACGCAGTTACAGGAGGTAATTGCACTCAGCTGGTGGTAATTAGGCTCTTCTCCAGACTATAAAAGGAATGCTTGTGCACACGCCCCTTTTGCAGAAGTCAACGCATTAACTAATATTGGAGAACAGTATTGTGAACTTGGCAGGCTGGATTGCTGCCATGGCTTATCTGTGCCGGTTTGCTGCCAAGGACCTGTCTGTCTGTTAATAAATTCTGTAAAGTATCTTTGGCTTAGGGGTGCTTTGGTGTGGAACGAGGGGGATCAGAACACCTTTTTAAGAAACTTAATTTTATATTGCTCTAAAATTCAATGTAAGTGAGGAAAGAATGGAGAGGAAAAAGAAACAAAAAAATATGCTGGTTCATAAAGAAAATGTGTTTATATTTTTTTTAAAAGCACATCGTTAAACTGTGATCATCTGGAATAACATTACTTAATCTTTCAATTGATTACCTACCATCAAGTCAATATCAACTGTTAGTAAATGCATAGATTTTCTCCAAGACAATCTGTCTTCAGCCTAGTCTGTCAACACTGCACCCATCAGCATTGCAACTGAGTCTGTCCATCTTGCAGCTGGTCATCCTATTCTTCTCTTTCCTTTTATCTTCCCTAGCATCAGAGCCTTCTCCAAAGAGCAAGAGTTTTACATAATGTGTCTGAAGTAGCATAAATTAAACCTGGTCACTTGTGCCTTGAGAGAGAATTCTGGGTTGATTGGTTGGATTATTTATAGGTTAATTTCCTTGGATACCCACAGTATTCTCAAGAGTCTTCTCCAACACTAAATTTCAAAATTTCATTACCACTCTTCTGTTTCTGCAGAGTCCATCGTTTGCTTCCACAGAGTGTAACAGGGAATATATTCCCCATGCTATCCAGATCTTTGCAAGTATAGACACATCATAGTGTCTGAATATCTTTTTCAAGGTCTTCATGGCTGCTCTGTTAAGTGCTCGTCTGCCCCATATTTCTTAATTGCTTGTTCCTTTACTGTTGATGTTTGGTCCTAAAAGGCAAAAGTTATCCACTACAATACCTTTACTGTCAGTTCAAAATTTGGTTGCTGTGCCTGTTATCATTAGCTTGGTCTTCTTCATTTAGTCCCATTTGTTTCACCAAATTCTTTGCCTTTCATTAGTAGACTCTAGTCTAGGGAAGCATTTATCTTTTTAGTTATCAGAATAGTGTATTCAGTATATGAGCAGATTAATTCTTCCTTCTTCTTCTTCTTCTTCTTCTTCTTCTTCTTCTTCTTCTTCTTCTTCTTCTTCTTCTTCTTCTTCTTCTTCCTCTTCCTCCTCCTCCTCCTCCTTCTCCTCTTCCTCCTCCTCCTCTTCTTCTTCTTCCTCTTCTTCTTCCTCTTCCTCCTCTTCTTCCTCTTCCTCTTCTTCCTCCTCTTCTTCCTCCTCCTCCTCTTCTTCCTCTTCTTCCTCTTCTTCCTCTTCCTCCTCCTCTTCTTCCTCCTCCTCTTCTTTTTCTTCCTCTTCTTCCTCCTCTTCTTCTTCCTCCTCCTCCTCCTCCTCTTCTTCTTCCTCCTCCTCCTCTTCTTCCTCTTCTTCCTCCTCTTCTTCTTCCTCTTCCTCCTCCTCCTCCTCTTCTTCTTCCTCCTCCTCCTCTTCTTCTTATTCTTCTTCTTCCTCCTCCTCTTGTTCTTCCTCTTTCTCCTCTTCTTCTTCCTCCTCTTCTTCTTCCTCTTCTTCCTCCTCCTCCTTCTCCTCCTCGTCTTCTTCTTCTTTTTCTTCTTCTTCTTCCTGTTTAAAATCATTCTCATCTTCCTCTCATCCACCTTCCCTTAATAAATGAATATATATATATGTGTGTGTGTGTGTGTGTGTATGTATATGTGTATGTATGTGTATGTGTGTGTGTGTGTGTGTGTGTATATATATATATATATATATATATATATATATATATATACACACACACACACACACACACACACACACACACACACACACACATACATTTATACATATGTACGTACGTACGTACGTACGTATGTATGTATGTATGTATATTGGGGAAACAGTGCAGCCCCAGGCTTACAATATTGCACTGCCACTCTGCATTGGCTTTCTTTTTATAAGAGTCCTTTCCCCTGGGTTCCTCTTTGCAAAATGTAGACCAGAGATTTAGACTTTCCGACAGGTGACAGGAATTTGCCAGCATAAAGATGAAAACAGTCTTTACAGATGTTGCATTGGAAGTGTATTTCTACTTGGTTTAGATATTGCATTCACATTACGGAGAAATGCCTCTCTGTAAATAAAGGCAATTGTGTTGTGAAATATCATCTCATTCATGTAGATATGGGATGGACTTTGTATACATAATGTTTATCATAGCACGCCTATGATCACATTTCCAAACACACTTGCATAATACCTCTTATAAATCTCTTTACCTGGTTGTATATAAATATGTATTTCCCAAACTCAAAACAACAACAACAACAACAAAACTTTTGAGTGAGATTGCTTCATTTTAGCCAATCAAAACACTCAGCCACAGTATTGCAGATTTAGCAATTAGAGGAAATTTTGATAATGGACTGTATAATTGCTTTGAAAGTCTCATTTCACCCACATTGACTCTTTCTGTTGAGTTTGCCACGCGTTGACATCAGCACGAGAGGAAAAATGCAGTTTTCCAGTTGTTGCTGAATGACTTCTAACAGCCCCAGCTATCAGATCAACAGGTGAAGGGTAGAGATTCCTTAATCCCTAAGCATGCCTAACAAATATAGAAATTTGCATATCCAGTATTACAATATTAAAAACAGATATGGATGAATAAAATAATGAATGATGCAAGGTTTCAAACTCAACACATTGCTAATTTATTTATTTTTAATGTCTTTTAATAATTTCCACCCTAATAATTATAGACGATAACATGTTTTCTAGGTCCTAATAATGATATTACTGTTTAAGGCTTTGGCGACTTTTGAATTAGCAAATTCCACTTCAATTACTGTTATGCAAATAAGACTGTTTAAACTGACCTGGAAATAATATGGTTGTTAGGATACTACCTAGAAATAAAAATCACCAATCTCAAATGGAAGTGCATTAATTTTATGTGGGTTGAATGTAAAGTGCCAGGGTGAAGCTGTTCTAAACAGCACACATGTTTTACATGATATGTATAAAGTTCTAGGTGAGATCTCTGCTGATGTTTTGATTTTTATTACTTATTTACTGAGGTTGGCTCTGATGTATGAAATTTGTTATTAGTTTTTTGAGAACCTTATAATCTGCCATGCATTTGTTTTCATAAAGGGAAAATACGCCACACTAGTTAACTAAAGTGCAGCAAATTTTGTTATGCAGATTAGACAACTTCACTCAATATGTTGTAATGAGATCATAATCTGAATTCTAGGGACCTTAACTTGAAAACTGTTTAGATATCAGAAGAGCATTTTACATCTTACCAGCGTTTTTTCCTACTATATCCTCAGAAACTAAAGCAGGCTTAGAATAATAATGTGTTCTTTGGCTAGTTAATATTAATTAAAGGAATATAAAATGTTTTATACCCAAGAAAGACCGCCTCCTGCCATTTACCTCCCAGAGACCCATAAGATCTCACAGACTAGGCCTCCTCCGGATTCCATCTGCCGGTCAATGTCGGCTGGCGACCCCCCGGGGGGAGGGCCTTCTCTGTAGCTGCTCCGGCCCTTTGGAACGATCTTCCCATGGAGATCCGGACCCTTACTACCCTTCCGGCCTTCTGCAAAGTGACCAAGACCTGGCTGTTCCGGCAGGCCTGGGGCTGTTGAATTTGCCCAGCCCCATCCTAAGTTATGAAATGTTGTGGAATTTTAATGTTGTTGTTTTTTATTTTTTGTATGTTCCCCCCTTCCTTTTTATTTGTAAGCCGCCCTGAGTCTCTCGAGAGTGGGTGGCATACAAACCCCATAAATAAATAATAAAAATATATATAAAAGATGGGAAATACTGTACAAGAGAAAGAATTTTGAAACAAATCAAATGGCAATTCTAGGTGTAGATATCTATCTATCTATCTATCTATCTATCTATCTATCTATCTATCTATCTATCTATTTATTTATTTATTAGACTTATATACCGCTTCATAGGGCTTTCAGCCCTCTCTAAGCGGTTTACAAATTTTTTAGCAAATTAAGTCAGCAACTTGCCCCCACAGTCTGGGTCCTCATTTCATCTACCTCGGAAGGATGGAAGGCTGAGTCAACCTTGAGCCGGTGAGATTTGAACTGCCGAACTGCAGATCACAGTTAGCTAAAGTTGCACGCAGTACTGCACCCTAACCACTGCGCCACCTCGGCTCTTTGCCGTACAACTCATTGTTGTATTAAGAACATAAGGGAACACAACATTAGTTGAAGCATCATACTAGGAAAGTGGCACATTTAAAAGTATTTAAATATTTTAAAAAGTTCTTTTGGATCTCAGTATAAATAGCAAGGTCAATATTTTCTGGGCAATTACAATGCATTGAAGTAAATTAGGCAGAGGTTGCTGTTAAGGTAAATCAAGGCTTCTCGTCATATTTATAGGTCCAGAATCCCCCCTTACTTTTGTCAATAGTGCTTTTGGGTTGCACAAAGCATCCAACCTCAAGGCATAGTGTCGTTAAGAGAATGCAGGGGCTCAGATGTAAGACCTGTGGATGCTACACCTGTATCCAAGATCCTGCAGCTTCCCTTTGCTACTGCAGAGGGAATTCTAACAAATTTAGTATAGTCTTAAGAAGTTGTAAAATATCCTACATGAATAATCCATGTGCACTGAAGCACTTTCTGGTTTTCAGACCCAAAGTGCTTTACAACCTTTTTGTTCTTCTTCCTACTATATATTTATTCAAATATTTATAATATAATCTATTCAACAGACTTGCAGAGCAGAACACAAACTTCAAAAAGGAAGGAAGGTTTGGCAACCATTAACCCTTTGGAAAAGAAACCAATTTCATTGGGTTTCCCTGTTCTTATACACACACGCACACTCAAATATATACACATACGTACAGTGATATATCCATATCTGATTGGTAATTAAAATGTAAAAACAAGAATAAATAAGTGTTGTTATTCAGTATATTGCATTTGTTCCAATATTGGTTCAGAATTGGACAAACAATGACATTATATTGAAAAATAAATTTCAATATAGTAGATTTACTCTAATCTCCCCTGTGAGTGCTGTACATGAGAATGTTCGAGATGGCGCAGTGGGTAAATGCAGCACTGCAGGCTACTTCAGCTGACTGCAGTTCTGCAGTTTGGCTGTTCAAATCTCACCGGCTCAGGGTTGACTCAGCCTTCCATCCTTCCGAGGTGGGTAAAATGAGGACCCGGATTGTTGTTGGGGATGATATGCTGACTCTGTAAACCGCTTAGAGAAGGCTGAAAGCCCTATGAAGCGGTATATAAGTCTAACTGCTATTGATATTGCTATTCAGATTCCAAAACTGGATCTCCCTTACATGTTCTTCTTCACTCTTTTGCTCATGTTCAATGGCCTATGGAGCTAACATGAGCCCCTATTAGATCCTTTACTTGTTTGCAGGACCAGGAGGTCCTGGCCATCCTTAGTAAACTGTTTTGACCCCCCTCGTTCCACACCAAAGATAAGTTACGGCATTTAATTAACAGACAGACAGATCCTTGGCAGCAAACCGACACAGACAAGCTTGGGCAGCAATCCAACACAGATAAGCCTTGGCAGCAATCCAGCCTGCCAAGCTCACAATAATGTTCTCCGACATTAGTTCCTGCGTTGACTTCTTCAAGAGGGGCGTGTGCACAAGCAGTCCTCTTATAGTCTGGAGAGGAGCCTAATGACCACCAGCTGAGTGCAGTTACCTCCTGTAACTGCGCAACTGTTCCTGACGCCTAGTAGCTCTTCGGTGCCATGCATCCAGGAACAACTCACTGCTGGCGTCTGGCTCACTCTCCCTTGTCTCCTCCCCACTGGTCCAAGGCTCAGGCGCCTCCTGGTGGCCAACCAGCCTCTCTGCACCCTGTTCGGAGTCGGAACCCTGTCCAGGATCCTCCAGACGACTCATAGGGCCCCTCACTGTCGGAGTCTGGTGGCAGCTCCAACGGCTCCTGCTGGGCCACAACAGTGAACAATCCCTCAATATCTGATAAGACAGAGGCAAAAATCTTTCAGTGACCATGGATCTGAGAAGATTTCTTCCTCTCTTGAAATTGAACAATTTGTGTCTTTTATGAATTTATAAATTGTCCTCTAGACTTGGACTATGAGAACAATAAAGCTCGATAATAAAGAAGAATGAATAAATCTACTATCCTCCCAGTTTTCCCTTCATATTGTTCATCATCATATGTCTAATATATATTCTTTTTACCATTTCTTTATAATACACGAAATAGCCCTTAAACTGGAATTTTAATTCATAGCGGTTCCTGTCTAATGGGTAATATTAGCAATGCAGGCCAGTAGCCAAAGAAGATTAGTGGTGTGTATTTCAAAATAAATTACTCTACTGTCATGCTACAAAAAAAAGAGTATCAGGAAAAAATAAAATATATGGCAAAATGGTAGTTATACAGCCTAGGAGACAAGCAAATGGAACTGTGTGCGCATTGGACAGCTTATAAATCAATTTATCATTTCTCTGGTAAAGTTGTACATCACTGCCATAATGCACTACTGTAATGTTTTGCAATTATTGATTTGCCCACAGGTGATGACAATAGTTACTGTCCCCCTTCCCTCCAAAATTGCAAATATTTGCATTGTACTAGAACAGTGTTTCCCAAACTTGGCAACTTGAAGATGTCCGGACTTCAACTCTCAGAATTCCCCAGCCAGCATTTGCTGGCTGGGGAATTCTGGGAGTTGAAGTCCGGACATCTTCAAGTTGCCAAGTTTGGGAAACACGGTACTAGAATATGAATGTGTTCTACGTCCATATTCAAACTGTGTTGAGTAGAAAGATAGTACCTTCAGTCACAGAGGTATTACAGTATCCTGATGATCCAGTCTTCCAAAGGCTGAGGAAGCAATGCTTGAAACAGAAAAGTCCTTGTCTCTGGAAAACAGAGGTATTTACTACTGCTAGAGAAGCCTTGAGAGATGTGGATGCAGTGGTGGGTTCTGGCTCCCATTGCAACTGGTTGCAAGGGGGCCCGGCATCTTCCACATGAACGTGTGCAGTGCCCACGCACACACGCACAGCCCGTGCATGCATCCTACCCTCCAGCGATGCCTCCGCGACGTCCAGCTGCTCTGCGGAATGTTGTGCAGGTGTTGTATTCGCCATGCACATAGGTGCCAAAGAATTTAAAGACAGGTAAGGTTGATGGGCCCTCCGAAGCACCGTATCGGAATGGTACCCAGTGCTCCGGACAGGTACCGGTACGCCTGTACCGGGGTATACCACCTGCAACCCACCACTCTGTGGGTTCCACCACAATACCGCGAAGCCCTTATCCGCGGAAACTTTAAGCGTGAGTGCTAATCCGCGCCGTCCGAATCGCTAAAGCAAATGCGACCTTACCACGCTGACATAAGGGGGGAGGGCAAATCCGCGCCTTCCGAAGCACTCAACCTAACCTAACCCTAAACCTAACCCTAAACCTTACCCTAATTTAAATCGGCTTTCTGCCACCGCGCTGTTTTAAAGCGCCCTTCTGTCGCCGAGTGGATGGTACATCTTTCTTTTTCAGTTGCAAGTGAGAGAAGAAGAGTTGGGAAGGAACACCCCCCCCCAAAAAAAAAGGATTGCTAGCATCAGGAAGCTTACCTTGAATGAAATAGCAATCACTTAACAGCTCTTGTAAAGAAATGATTACTATCTTGGATGTATGCCAAACTTTATTGTACATCTTTGGAGAGAATAATGGGAATGGAG